>NW_027141906.1:0-179513 GCF_036365525.1 Heterodontus francisci
GTGATAGAGAGTGTCAGAGTGTGTCAGAGAGTGATAGACAGTGATTGAGTGTGTCAGACAGTGTCAGAGAGCGATAGAGAGTGTCAGAGAGAGATAGAGAGTGTCAGTGTGATCGATAGTGTCTGAGAGTGTCAGAGAGTGTCATAGAGTGATAGAGAGTGTCAGAGTGTGTCAGAGAGTGATAGACAGTGATTGAGTGTGTCAGACAGTGTCAGAGAGCGATAGATAGTGTCAGAGAGAGATAGAGAGTGTCAGAGTGATAGAGAGTGTCTGAGAGTGTCTGAGAGTGACAGAGAGTGAAAGAGAGTGTCTGAGAGTGTCAGTGAGTGTCAGAGAGTGATAGAGAGTGACAGAGAGTGTCTGAGAGTGATAGATAGTGACAGAGAGTGTCTGAGAGTGTCAGAGAGTGTCAGAGAGTGTCATAGAGTGATAGAGAGAGTCAGAGTGTGTCAGAGAGCGATAGAGAGTGTCAGAGAGTGTCAGAGAGTGTCAGTGAGTGACAGAGAGTGATAGAGAGTGTCAGAGAGTGATAGAGAGTGTCAGAGAGAGTGTCAGAGTGTGCCAGAGTGTGCCAGAGTGTGTCAGAGGGTGTCAGAGTGTGTCAGAGCGTGATGGAGAGTGATAGAGAGTGTCAGAGAGTGCCATAGAATGTCATTGAGTGATAGAGAGTGTCAGAGAGTGTTAAAGAGTGTCAGAGAGTGATAGAGAGTGATAGAGAGTGTCAGAGAGTGTCAGAGAGCGATAGAGAGTGTCGGAGAGTGATAGAGAGTGGCGGAGAGTGATAGAGAGTGTCAGAGAGTGATAGAGAGTGTCACAGAGTGTCAGAGAGTGATACGGAGTGTGATAGAGCGTGTCTGTGAGTGTCAGAGTGTGTCAGAGAGTGTCAGAGAGTGATAGAGAGTGTCAGAGAGTGTCAGAGAGTGTCAGAGAGTGTCAGAGAGTGATAGAGAGTGCCTGAGTGTGTCAGAGAGTGTCAGAGAGTATCAGAGAGAGTCAGAGTGTGATAGAGAGTGTCAGAGAGTGATAGAGAGTGATAGAGAGTGTACGAGAGTGAAAGAGATTGATAGAGAGCGTCAGACAGTGATAGAGTGTCAGAGAGTGATAGAGAGTGACAGAGAGTGTCTGAGAGTGTCAGAGAGTGTCAGAGTCTGTCAGAGAGTGATAGAGAGTGAGAGAGAGTGTTGAGAGTGTCAGAAAGTGATAGAGAGTGATCGAGATTGATAGAGAGTTTCAGAGTGTGTCATTGTCTGTCAGAGAGTGATAGAGAGTGTCTGAGAGTGTCAGAGAGTGTCAGACAGTGTCAGAGTGTGATAGAGAGTGTCAGAGAGTGTAAGAGAGCGATAGAGAGTGATAGAGAGTGTCTGAGAGTGTCTGAGAGTGACAGAGAGTGACAGACAATGTCTGAGAGTGTCAGTGAGTGTCAGAGAGTGATAGAGAGTGTCTGAGAGTGTCCGAGAGTGATAGAGAGTGATAGAGAGTGTCAGAGAGTGTCTGGGATTGTCAGTGAGTGATAGAGAGAGTGACAGAGAGTGTCTGAGAGTGACAGAGAGTGTCTGAGTGTGTCAGTGAGTGCGAGAGAGTGTCAGAGAGTGATAGAGATTGTCCGAGAGTGATAGAGAGTGTCAGAGAGTGATAGAGAGTGACAGAGGGTGTCTGAGAGTGTCAGAGAGTGTCAGAGTGTGTCAGAGAGTGACAGAGAGTGATAGAGAGTGACAGAGAGTGTCATAGAGTGATAGAGAATGTCAGAGAGTGTCAGAGAGTGATAGAGAGTGATTGAGTGTGTCAGAGAGTGTAAGAGAGTGATAGAGAGTGTCTGAGATTGTCTGAGAGTGACAGAGAGTGACAGAGAATGTCTGAGAGTGTCAGTGAGTGTCAGAGAGCGATAGAGAGTGTCTGAGAGTGTCAGAGAGTGATAGAGAGTGATAGAGAGTGTCAGAGAGTGTCTGGGATTGTCAGTGAGTGATAGAGAGAGTGACAGAGAGTGTCTGAGAGTGACAGAGAGTGTCTGAGTGTGTCAGTGAGTGCGAGAGAGTGTCAGAGAGTGATAGAGATTGTCCGAGAGTGATAGAGAGTGTCAGAGAGTGATAGAGAGTGACAGAGTGTGTCTGAGAGTGTCAGAGAGTGTCAGAGTGTGTCAGAGAGTGACAGACAGTGATAGAGAGTGACAGAGAGTGTCATAGAGTGATAGAGATTGTCAGAGAGTGTCAGAGAGTGATAGAGAGTGATTGAGTGTGTCAGAGAGTGTAAGAGAGTGATAGAGTGTCTGAGATTGTCTGAGAGTGACAGAGAGTGACAGAGAATGTCTGAGAGTGTCAGTGAGTGTCAGAGAGCGATAGAGAGTGTCTGAGAGTGTCAGAGAGTGATAGAGAGTGTCAGAGAGTGTCAGAGAGTGTCAGAGTGTGTCAGAGAGTGTCAGAGAGTGATACAGAGTGACAGAGAGTGTCAGAGAGTGATAGAGCGTGTCAGAGAGTGATAGAGAGTGATAGAGAGTGTCAGAGAGTGATAGAGAGTGACAGAGAGTAATAGAGAGTGATAGAGAGTGTCAGAGAGTGTCAGAGAGTGATATAGAGTGTCAGAGAGTGATAGAGAGTGATAGAGAGTGTCAGAGAGTGTCATAGAGTGATAGAGAGTGTCAGAGTGTGTCAGAGAGTGATAGACAGTGATTGAGTGTGTCAGACAGTGTCAGAGAGCGATAGAGAGTGTCAGAGAGAGATAGAGAGTGTCAGTGTGATCGATAGTGTCTGAGAGTGTCAGAGAGTGTCATAGAGTGATAGAGAGTGTCAGAGTGTGTCAGAGAGTGATAGACAGTGATTGAGTGTGTCAGACAGTGTCAGAGAGCGATAGATAGTGTCAGAGAGAGATAGAGAGTGTCAGAGTGATAGAGAGTGTCTGAGAGTGTCTGAGAGTGACAGAGAGTGAAAGAGAGTGTCTGAGAGTGTCAGTGAGTGTCAGAGAGTGATAGAGAGTGACAGAGAGTGTCTGAGAGTGATAGAGAGTGACAGAGAGTGTCTGAGAGTGTCAGAGAGTGTCAGAGAGTGTCATAGAGTGATAGAGAGAGTCAGAGTGTGTCAGAGAGCGATAGAGAGTGTCAGAGAGTGTCAGAGAGTGTCAGTGAGTGACAGAGAGTGATAGAGAGTGTCAGAGAGTGATAGAGAGTGTCAGAGAGAGTGTCAGAGTGTGCCAGAGTGTGCCAGAGTGTGTCAGAGGGTGTCAGAGTGTGTCAGAGCGTGATGGAGAGTGATAGAGAGTGTCAGAGAGTGCCATAGAATGTCATTGAGTGATAGAGAGTGTCAGAGAGTGTTAAAGAGTGTCAGAGAGTGATAGAGAGTGATAGAGAGTGTCAGAGAGTGTCAGAGAGCGATAGAGAGTGTCGGAGAGTGATAGAGACTGTCGGAGAGTGATAGAGAGTGTCAGAGAGTGATAGAGAGTGTCACAGAGTGTCAGAGAGTGATACGGAGTGTGATAGAGCGTGTCTGTGAGTGTCAGAGTGTGTCAGAGAGTGTCAGAGAGTGATAGAGAGTGTCAGAGAGTGTCAGAGAGTGTCAGAGAGTGTCAGAGAGTGATAGAGAGTGCCTGAGTGTGTCAGAGAGTGTCAGAGAGTATCAGAGAGAGTCAGAGTGTGATAGAGAGTGTCAGAGAGTGATAGAGAGTGATAGAGAGTGTACGAGAGTGAAAGAGATTGATAGAGAGCGTCAGAGAGTGATAGAGTGTCAGAGAGTGATAGAGAGTGACAGAGAGTGTCTGAGAGTGTCAGAGAGTGTCAGAGTCTGTCAGAGAGTGATAGAGAGTGAGAGAGAGTGTTGAGAGTGTCAGAAAGTGATAGAGAGTGATCGAGATTGATAGAGAGTTTCAGAGTGTGTCATTGTCTGTCAGAGAGTGATAGAGAGTGTCTGAGAGTGTCAGAGAGTGTCAGACAGTGTCAGAGTGTGATAGAGAGTGTCAGAGATTGATAGAGAGTGATAGAGAGTGTACGAGAGTGTCAGAGAGCGATAGAGAGTGTCAGAGAGAGATAGAGAGTGTCAGAGTGATAGAGAGTGTCTGAGAGTGTCTGAGAGTGACAGAGAGTGTCTGAGTGTGTCAGTGAGTGCGAGAGAGTGTCAGAGAGTGATAGAGATTGTCCGAGAGTGATAGAGAGTGTCAGAGAGTGATAGAGAGTGATTGAGTGTGTCAGAGAGTGTCAGAGAGCGATAGAGAGTGTCAGAGAGAGATAGAGAGTGTCAGAGTGATAGAGAGTGTCTGAGAGTGTCTGAGAGTGACAGAGAGTGTCTGAGTGTGTCAGTGAGTGCGAGAGAGTGTCAGAGAGTGATAGAGATTGTCCGAGAGTGATAGAGAGTGTCAGAGAGTGATAGAGAGTGACAGAGGGTGTCTGAGAGTGACAGAGAGTGTCTGAGTGTGTCAGTGAGTGCGAGAGAGTGTCAGAGAGTGATAGAGATTGTCCGAGAGTGATAGAGAGTGTCAGAGAGTGATAGAGAGTGACAGAGGGTGTCTGAGAGTGTCAGAGAGTGTCAGAGTGTGTCAGAGAGTGACAGAGAGTGATAGAGAGTGACAGAGAGTGTCATAGAGTGATAGAGATTGTCAGAGAGTGTCAGAGAGTGATAGAGAGTGATTGAGTGTGTCAGAGAGTGTAAGAGAGTGATAGAGAGTGTCTGAGATTGTCTGAGAGTGACAGAGAGTGACAGAGAATGTCTGAGAGTGTCAGTGAGTGTCAGAGAGCGATAGAGAGTGTCTGAGAGTGTCAGAGAGTGATAGAGAGTGTCAGAGAGTGTCAGAGATTGTCAGAGAGTGTCAGAGTGTGTCAGAGAGTGTCAGAGAGTGATACAGAGTGACAGAGAGTGTCAGAGAGTGATAGAGCGTGTCAGAGAGTGATAGAGAGTGATAGAGAGTGTCAGAGAGTGATAGAGAGTGACAGAGAGTAATAGAGAGTGATAGAGAGTGTCAGAGAGTGTCAGAGAGTGATATAGAGTGTCAGAGAGTGATAGAGAGTGATAGAGAGTGTCAGAGAGTGTCATAGAGTGATAGAGAGTGTCAGAGTGTGTCAGAGAGTGATAGACAGTGATTGAGTGTGTCAGACAGTGTCAGAGAGCGATAGAGAGTGTCAGAGAGAGATAGAGAGTGTCAGTGTGATCGATAGTGTCTGAGAGTGTCAGAGAGTGTCATAGAGTGATAGAGAGTGTCAGAGTGTGTCAGAGAGTGATAGACAGTGATTGAGTGTGTCAGACAGTGTCAGAGAGCGATAGATAGTGTCAGAGAGAGATAGAGAGTGTCAGAGTGATAGAGAGTGTCTGAGAGTGTCTGAGAGTGACAGAGAGTGACAGAGAGTGAAAGAGAGTGTCTGAGAGTGTCAGTGAGTGTCAGAGAGTGATAGAGAGTGACAGAGAGTGTCTGAGAGTGATAGAGAGTGACAGAGAGTGTCTGAGAGTGTCTGAGAGTGTCAGAGAGTGTCAGAGAGTGTCATAGAGTGATAGAGAGAGTCAGAGTGTGTCAGAGAGCGATAGAGAGTGTCAGAGAGTGTCAGAGAGTGTCAGTGAGTGACAGAGAGTGATAGAGAGTGTCAGAGAGTGATAGAGAGTGTCAGAGAGAGTGTCAGAGTGTGCCAGAGTGTGCCAGAGTGTGTCAGAGGGTGTCAGAGTGTGTCAGAGCGTGATGGAGAGTGATAGAGAGTGTCAGAGAGTGCCATAGAATGTCATTGAGTGATAGAGAGTGTCAGAGAGTGTTAAAGAGTGTCAGAGAGTGATAGAGAGTGATAGAGAGTGTCAGAGAGTGTCAGAGAGCGATAGAGAGTGTCGGAGAGTGATAGAGAGTGTCAGAGAGTGATAGAGAGTGTCACAGAGTGTCAGAGAGTGATACGGAGTGTGATAGAGCGTGTCTGTGAGTGTCAGAGTGTGTCAGAGAGTGTCAGAGAGTGATAGAGAGTGTCAGAGAGTGTCAGAGAGTGTCAGAGAGTGTCAGAGAGTGTCAGAGAGTGATAGAGAGTGCCTGAGTGTGTCAGAGAGTGTCAGAGAGTATCAGAGAGAGTCAGAGTGTGATAGAGAGTGTCAGAGAGTGATAGAGAGTGATAGAGAGTGTACGAGAGTGAAAGAGATTGATAGAGAGCGTCAGAGAGTGATAGAGTGTCAGAGAGTGATAGAGAGTGACAGAGAGTGTCAGAGAGTGTCAGAGTCTGTCAGAGAGTGATAGAGAGTGAGAGAGAGTGTTGAGAGTGTCAGAAAGTGATAGAGAGTGATCGAGATTGATAGAGAGTTTCAGAGTGTGTCATTGTCTGTCAGAGAGTGATAGAGAGTGTCTGAGAGTGTCAGAGAGTGTCAGACAGTGTCAGAGTGTGATAGAGAGTGTCAGAGATTGATAGAGAGTGATAGAGAGTGTACGAGAGTGAAAGAGATTGATATAGAGCGTCAGAGAGTGATAGAGTGTCAGAGAGTGATAGAGAGTGACAGAGAGTGTCTGAGAGTGTCAGAGAGTGTCAGAGTCTGTCAGAGAGTGATAGAGAGTGAGAGAGAGTGTCAGAGAGTGTCATAGAGTGATAGAGAGTGTCAGAGTGTGTCAGAGAGTGATAGAGAGTGATTGAGTGTGTCAGAGAGTGTCAGAGAGCGATAGAGAGTGTCAGAGAGAGATAGAGAGTGTCAGAGTGATAGAGAGTGTCTGAGAGTGTCAGAGAGTGATAGAGAGTGTCTGAGAGTGTCAGTGAGCGATAGAGAGTGATAGAGAGCCTCTGAGAGTGTCAGAGAGTGTCAGAGAGTGATAGAGAGTGTCAGAGAGTGATAGAGAGTGTCAGAGAGTGTCTGAGAGTGTCAGAGATTGTCAGAGTGTGTCAGAGAGTGACAGAGAGTGATAGAGAGTGTCAGAGAGTGTCATAGAGTGATAGAGGGAGTCAAAGTGTGTCAGAGAGTGATAGAGAGTGATTGACTGTGTCAGAGAGTTTCAGAGAGTGATAGAGAGTGTCAGAGAGTGATAGAGAGTGTCAGAGTGTGATAGAGAGTGTCTGAGAGTGTTTGAGAGTGACACAGAGTGAAAGAGAGTGCCTGAGAGTGTCAGAGAGTGATAGAGAGTGATAGAGAGCCTCTGAGAGTGCCAGAGACTGTCAGAGAGTGAGAGAGAGTGTCAGAGAGTGTCAGAGAGTGTCAGAGTGTGTCAGAGAGTGTCAGAGAGTGATACAGAGTGATAGAGAGTGTCAGAGAGTGACAGATCGTGTCAGAGAGCGAAAGAGAGTGATAGAGATTGTCAGAGAGTGATCGAGAGTGATAGAGAGTATCAGAGAGTGATAGAGATTGTCAGAGAGTGTCAGAGAGTGATACGGAGTGTGATAGAGTGTGTCTGAGATTGTCACAGTGTGTCAGAGAGTGTCAGAGAGTGATAGAGTGTGATAGAGTGTGTCTGAGAGTGTCAGAGAGTGTCAGAGAGTGTCAGAGAGTGATAGAGAGTGTCTGAGAGTGTCAGAGAGTGTCAGAGAGTGTCAGAGAGTGTCAGAGAGTGTCAGAGAAAGTCAGAGAGTGATTGAGAGTGTCAGAAAGTGATAGAGAGTTTCAGAGAGTGATATAGAGTGACAGAGAGTGTCTGAGAGTGTCAGAGAGTGTCAGTTGGTGTCAGAGAGTGATAGAGAGTGATAGAGAGTGATAGAGTGTGTCAGAGAGTGATAGAGAGTGATTGAGGGTGTCTGAGAGTGTCAGAGAGTGTCAGAGAGTGCCAGAGAGTGATAGAGACTGTCTGAGAATGTCTGAGAGTGACAGAGAATGTCTGAGAGTGTCAGTGAGTGTCAGAGAGTGATAGAGAGTGTCTGAGCGTGTCAGAGAGTGTCAGAGAGTATCAGAGATTGATAGAGAGTGACAGAGAGTGTCTGAGAGTGTCAGAGTGTGTCAGAGAGTGATAGAGAGTGTCAGAGAGTGAGAGAGAGTGTCTGAGATTATCAGAGAGTGACAGAGAGTGTCAGAGAGCGAAAGAGAGTGTCAGAGGGTGATAGAGAGTGTCAGAGAGTGATAGAGAGAGTTTGAGAGTGTCTGAGAGAGTCGGAGAGTGACAGAGAGTGTCTGAGAGTGACAGAGAGTGTCTGGGAGTGTCAGAGAGTGATAGAGAGTGTCAGAGAGTGATAGAGAGTGACAGAGAGTGTCAGAGACTGTCAGAGAGTGTCTGAGAGTGACAGAGAGTGTCTGAGTGTGTCAGTGAGTGCGAGAGAGTGTCAGAGAGTGATAGAGATAGTCCGAGAGTGATAGAGAGTGTCAGAGAGTGATAGAGAGTGACAGAGGGTGTCTGAGAGTGTCAGAGAGTGTCAGAGTGTGTCAGAGAGTGACAGAGAGTGATAGAGAGTGACAGAGAGTGTCATAGAGTGATAGAGAGTGTCAGAGAGTGATAGAGAGTGATTGAGTGTGTCAGAGAGTGTAAGAGAGTGATAGAGAGTGATAGACAGTGACAGAGAGTGTCAGAGACTGTCAGAGAGTGTCAGAGTGTGTCAGAGAGTGACAGAGAGTGACAGAGAGTGTCTGAGAGTGACAGAGAGTGTCTGGGAGTGTCAGAGAGTGATAGAGAGTGTCAGAGAGTGATAGAGAGTGACAGAGAGTGTCAGAGACAGTCAGAGAGTGTCAGAGTGTGTCAGAGAGTGACAGAGAGTGAGAGAGAGTGTCAGAGAGTGTCATAGAGTGATAGAGAGTGTCAGAGAGTGTAAGAGAGCGATAGAGAGTGATAGAGAGTGTCGGAGAGTGTCTGAGAGTGACAGAGAGTGACAGACAATGTCTGAGAGTGTCAGTGAGTGTTAGAGAGTGATAGAGAGTGTCTGAGAGTGTCAGAGAGTGATAGAGAGTGATAGAGAGTGTCAGAGAGTGTCTGGGATTGTCAGTGAGTGATAAAGAGAGTGACAGAGAGTGTCTGAGAATGACAGAGAGTGTCTGAGTGTGTCAGTGAGTGCGAGAGAGTGTCAGAGAGTGATAGAGATTGTCCGAGAGTGATAAAGAGTGTCAGAGAGTGATAGAGAGTGACAGAGGGTGTCTGAGAGTGTCAGAGAGTGTCAGAGTGTATCAGAGAGGGACAGAGAGTGATAGAGAGTGACAGAGAGTGTCATAGAGTGATAGAGAGTGTCAGAGAGTGTCAGAGAGTGATAGAGAGTGATTGAGTGTGTCAGAGAGTGTAAGAGAGTGATAGAGAGTGTCTGAGATTGTCTGAGAGTGACAGAGAATGTCTGAGAGTGTCAGTGAGTGTCAGAGAGTGATAGAGAGTGTCTGAGAGTGTCAGAGAGTGATAGAGAGCCTCTGAGAGTGTCAGAGAGTGTCAGAGACTGATAGAGAGTGTCAGAGAGTGTCAGAGATTGTCAGAGTGTGTCAGAGTGTGTCAGAGAGTGTCAGAGAGTGATACAGAGTGACAGAGAGTGTCAGAGAGTGATAGAGCGTGTCAGAGAGTGATAGAGAGTGATAGAGAGCGTCAGAGAGTGATAGAGAGTGACAGAGTGTAATAGAGAGTGATAGAGAGTGTCAGAGAGTGATAGAGAGTGATAGAGAGTGTCAGAGAGTGATAGAGAGTGATAGAGAGTGTCAGAGAGTGATAGAGAGTGATAGAGAGTGTCAGAGAGTGTCATATAGTGATAGAGAGTGTCAGAGTGTGTCAGAGCGTGATAGACAGTGATTGAGTGTGTCAGACAGTGTCAGAGAGCGATAGAGAGTGTCAGAGAGAGATAGAGAGTGTCAGAGTGATAGAGAGTGTCTGAGAGTGACAGAGAGTGAAAGAGAGAGTCTGAGAGTGTCAGTGAGTGTCAGAGAGTGATAGAGAGTGACAGAGAGTGTCTGAGAGTGATAGAGAGTGACAGAGAGTGTCTGAGAGAGTCAGAGAGTGTCAGTGTGTGTCAGAGAGTGACAGAGAGTGATAGAGAGTGTCAGAGAGTGTCATAGAGTGATAGAGAGCTTCAGAGTGTGTCAGAGAGCGATAGAGAGTGTCAGAGAGTGATAGAGAGTGTCAGAGAGTGATAGAGAGTGTCTGAGAGTGTTTGAGAGTGACACAGAGTGAAAGAGAGTGTCTGAGAGTGTCAGTGAGTGTCAGAGAGTGATAGAGAGTGTCTGAGAGTGTCAGTGAGTGATAGAGTGTGATAGAGAGCCTCTGAGGGTTTCAGAGAGATTCAGAGAGTGATAGAGAGTATCAGAGAGTGATAGTGAGTGACAGTGGGGGTCTGAGAGTGTCAGTGAGTGTCAGAGAGTGATAGAGAGTGTCAGAGTGTAAGAGAGTGATAGAGAGTGTCAGAAAGTGATAGAGAGTGTCAGAGTGTGTCACAGAGTGTCTGAGTGTGTCAGAGAGTGTCAGAGAGTGACAGAGAGTGTCAGAGAGTGATAGAGAGTGTCAGAGAGTGAAAGAGAGTGACAGAGAGTGTCTGAGAGTGTCAGAGAGTGTCAGAGTCTGTCAGAGAGTGATAGAGAGTGTCAGAGTGGTAGAGTGTGTCTGAGAGTGTCTGAAAGTGTCAGAGAGTGATGGAGAGAGATAGAGAGAGATAGAGAGTGTCAGAGTGTGATAGAGAGAGATGGAGAGTTTCAGAGAGTGATAGAGAGTGTCTGAGAGTGTCCGAGAGTGTCAAACAGTGATTGAGAGTGATTGAGAATGATTGAGAGTGATCAAGTGTCAGAGAGTGATGGAGAGTGTAAGAGAGTGATAGAGAGTGTCATAGATTGATAGAGAGTGTCAGAGTGTGTCAGAGAGTGATATAGAGTGATTGAGTGTGTCAGAGAGTGTCAGAGAGCGATAGAGAGTGTCAGAGAGAGATAGAGAGTGTCAGAGTGATAGAGAGTGTCTGAGAGTTTCTGAGAGTGTCTGAGAGTGACAGAGAGTGAAAGAGAGTGTCTGAGAGTGTCAGTGAGTGTCAGAGAGTGATAGAGAGTGACTGAGAGTGTCAGTGAGCGATAGAGAGTGATAGAGAGCCTCTGAGAGTGTCAGAGAGTGTCAGAGAGTGATAGAGAGTGTCAGAGAGTGACAGAGAGTGTCAGAGAGTGATAGAGAGTGACAGAGAGTGTCTGAGAGTGTCAGAGAGTGTCAGAGTGTGTCAGAGAGTGACAGAGAGTGATAGAGAGTGTCAGAGAGTGTCATCGAGTGATAGAGAGAGTCAGAGTGTGTCAGAGAGTGATAGAGAGTGATTGACTGTGTCAGAGAGTGTCAGAGAGCGATAGAGAGTGTCAGAGAG
Organism: Heterodontus francisci; assembly: GCF_036365525.1. Lineage (NCBI taxonomy): Eukaryota > Metazoa > Chordata > Chondrichthyes > Heterodontiformes > Heterodontidae > Heterodontus > Heterodontus francisci. The sequence goes on from NW_027141906.1 coordinate 11,141, forward strand.
TGATAGAGAGTGTCAGAGAGTGATAGAGAGTGTCTGAGAGTGTTTGAGACTGACACAGAGTGAAAGAGAGTGTCTGAGAGTGTCAGTGAGTGTCAGAGAGTGATAGAGAGTGTCTGAGCGTGTCAGTGAGTGATAGAGTGTGATAGAGAGCCTCTGAGGGTGTCAGAGAGATTCAGAGAGTGATAGAGAGTATCAGAGAGTGATAGTGAGTGACAGAGAGGGTCTGAGAGTGTCAGTGAGTGTCAGCGAGTGATAGAGAGTGTCAGAGTGCAAGAGAGTGATAGAGAGTGTCAGAAAGTGACAGAGAGTGTCAGAGTGTGTCACAGAATGTCTGAGTGTGTCAGAGAGTGTCAGAGAGTGACAGAGAGTGTCAGAGAGTGTCAGAGAGTGATAGAGAGTGTCCGAGAGTGATAGAGAGTGACAGAGAGTGACAGAGAGTGTCAGAGTGTGTCAGAGAGTGACAGAGAGTGATAGAGAGTGTCAGAGAGTGTCATAGAGTGATAGAGAGAGTCAGAGTGTGTCAGAGAGTGATAGAGAGTGATTGAGTGTGTCAGAGAGTGTCAGAGAGCGATAGAGAGTGTCAGAGAGTGATAGAGAGTGTCTGAGAGTATCTGAGAGTGACAGAGAGTGAAAGAGAGTGTCTGAGTATGTCAGTGAGTGTAAGAGAGTGATAGAGAGTGTCTGAGTGTGCCAGAGAGTGTCAGAGAGTGATAGAGAGTGTCCGAGAGTGTCAGAGAGTGTCCGAGAGTGATACAGATTGATAGAGAGTGTCTGAGAGCGTCGGAGAGTATCAGAGAGTGTCAGAGAGTGTCAGAGAGTGCCAGAGAGTGATAGAGTGTGTCTGAGAATGTCAGTGAGTGTCAGAGAGTGATAGAGAGTGTCTGAGTGTGCCAGAGAGCGTCAGAGAGTGTTAGAGAGTGTTGCAGAGTGTTAGAGAGTGTCTGAGAGCGTCAGAGAGCGTCAGAGAGTGATAGAGAGTGATTGAGTGTGTCACAGAGTGTAAGAGAGTGATAGAGAGTGTCTGAGATTGTCTGAGAGTGACAGAGAATGACAGAGAATGTCTGAGAGTGTCAGTGAGTGTCAGAGAGTGATAGAGCGTGTCTGAGAGTGTCAGAGAGTGAAAGAGAGCCTCTGAGAGTGTCAGAGAGTGTCAGAGAGTGATAGAGAGTGTCAGAGAGTGTCAGAGATTGTCAGAGTGTGTCAGAGTGTGTCAGAGAGTGTCAGAGAGTGATACAGAGTGACAGAGAATGTCAGAGAGTGATAGAGCGTGTCAGAGAGTGATAGAGAGTAATAGAGAGTGTCAGAGAGTGATAGAGAGTGACAGAGAGTAATAGAGGGTGATAGAGAGTGTCAGAGAGTGTCAGAGAGTGATAGAGAGTGATAGAGAGTGATAGAGAGTGTCAGAGAGTGATAGAGAGTGTCACTGAGTGTCAGAGAGTGATACGGAGTGTGATAGAGTGTGTCTGAGATTGTCACAGTGTGTCAGAGAGCGTCAGTGAGTGTCAGAGAGTGATAGGGAGAGTCTGAGAGTGTCAGAGAGTGTCAGAGAAAGTCAGAGAGTGATTGAGAGTGTCAGAAACTGATAGAGAGTTTCAGAGAGTGATTGAGTGTGATGGAGAGTGTCTGAGAGTGTCAGAGAGTGTCAGAGAGTGATAGGGAGAGTCTGAGAGTGTCAGAGAGTGTCAGAGAAAGTCAGAGAGTGATTGAGAGTGTCAGAAACTGATAGAGAGTTTCAGAGAGTGATTGAGTGTGATAGAGACTGTCTGAGAGTGTCAGAGAGTGTCAGATTGTGTCAGAGAGTGATAGAGAGTGATAGAGCGTGTCAGAGAGTGTCAAAGAGTGATAGAGAGTGTCAGAGAGTGTCAGAGAGTGATAGAGCGTGATTGAGTGTGTCTGAGAGTGTCAGAGAGTGTCAGAGAGTGTCAGAGAGTGCCAGAGAGTGATAGAGAGCGTGTGAGAGTGTCTGAGAGTGACAGAGAATGTCTGAGAGTGTCAGTGAGTGTCAGAGAGTGATAGAGAGTGTCTGAGCGTGTCAGAGAGTGTCAGAGAGTAACAGAGCTTGATAGAGAGTGATAGAGAGTGTCTGAGAGTTTCAGAGTGTGTCAGAGAGTGACAGAAGTGATGGAGAATGTCAGAGAGTGTCATAGAGTAATAGAGAGTGTCAGAGAGTGATAGAGGGTGATTGAGTGTGTCAGAGAGTGTCAGAGAGCGATAGAGAGTGCCTGAGAGTGTCAGAGAGTGATAGAGAGTTATAGAGAGCCTCTGAGATTTTCAGAGAGTGTCAGAGAGTGACAGAGAGTGATAGAGAGTGTCAGAGAGTGTCAGAGAGAGTGTCAGAGTGTGCCAGAGTGTGTCAGAGGGTGTCAGAGTGTGTCAGAGCGTGATGGAGAGTGATAGAGAGTGTCAGAGAGAGCCATAGAATGTCATTGAGTGATAGAGAGTGTCAGAGAGTGTTAAAGAGTGTCAGAGAGTGACAGAGAGTGATAGAGAGTGTCAGAGAGTGTCAGAGAGTGTCAGAGAGTGATAGAGAGTGCCTGAGTGTGTCAGAGAGTGTCAGAGAGAGTCAGAGAGTGATTGAGAGTGTCAGAAAGTGATAGAGAGTGATAGAGAGTGATAGAGAGTTTCAGAGTGTGTCATTGTCTGTCAGAGAGTGATAGAGAGTGTCTGAGAGTGTCGGAGAGTGTCAGACAGTGTCAGAGTGTGATAGAGAGTGTCAGAGAGAGTCAGAGAGTGATAGAGAGTGTCAGAGAGTGTCAGAGAGTGATAGAGAGTGATTGAGTGTGTCAGAGAGTGTAAGAGAGTGATAGAGAGTGATAGAGAGTGTCTGAGATTGTCTGAGAGTGTCAGTGAGTGTCAGAGAGTGATAGAGAGTGTCTGAGAGTGTCAGAGAGTGATAGAGAGCCTCTGAGAGTGTCAGAGAGTGTCAGAGAGTGTCAGAGAGTGTCAGAGAGTGTCAGAGATTGTCAGAGTGTGTCAGAGTGTGTCAGAGTGTGTCAGAGAGTGTCAGAGAGTGATACAGAGTGACAGAGAGTGTCAGAGAGTGATAGAGCGTGTCAGAGAGTGATAGAGAGTGATAGAGAGTGTCAGAGAGTGATAGAGAGTGACAGAGAGTAATAGAGAGTGATAGAGAGTGTCAGAGAGTGATAGAGAGTGTCAGAGAGTGATAGAGAGTGTCACTGAGTGTCAGAGAGTGATACGGAGTGTGATAGAGTGTGTCTGAGATTGTCACAGTGTGTCAGAGAGTGATTGAGTGTGATGGAGAGTGTCTGAGAGTGTCAGAGAGTGTCAGAGAGTGATAGGGAGAGTCTGAGAGTGTCAGAGAGTGTCAGAGAAAGTCAGAGAGTGATTGAGAGTGTCAGAAACTGATAGAGAGTTTCAGAGAGTGATTGAGTGTGATAGAGAGTGTCTGAGAGTGTCAGAGAGTGTCAGATTGTGTCAGAGAGTGATAGAGAGTGATAGAGAGTGATAGAGTGTGTCAGAGAGTGTCAAAGAGTGATAGAGAGTGTCAGAGAGTGTCAGAGAGTGATAGAGAGTGATTGAGTGTGTCTGAGAGTGTCAGAGAGTGTCAGAGAGTGTCAGAGAGTGCCAGAGAGTGATAGAGAGCGTGTGAGAGTGTCTGAGAGTGACAGAGAATGTCTGAGAGTGTCAGTGAGTGTCAGAGAGTGATAGAGAGTGTCTGAGCGTGTCAGAGAGTGTCAGAGAGTAACAGAGATTGATAGAGAGTGATAGAGAGTGTCTGAGAGTTTCAGAGTGTGTCAGAGAGTGACAGAGAGTGATAGAGAATGTCAGAGAGTGTCATAGAGTAATAGAGAGTGTCAGTGAGTGATAGAGTGTGATTGAGTGTGTCAGAGAGTGTCAGAGAGCGATAGAGAGTGCCTGAGAGTGTCAGAGAGTGATAGAGAGTTATAGAGAGCCTCTGAGATTTTCAGAGAGTGTCAGAGAGTGACAGAGAGTGATAGAGAGTGTCAGAGAGTGTCAGAGAGAGTGTCAGAGTGTGCCAGAGTGTGTCAGAGGGTGTCAGAGTGTGTCAGAGCGTGATGGAGAGTGATAGAGAGTGTCAGAGAGTGCCATAGAATGTCATTGAGTGATAGAGAGTGTCAGAGAGTGTTAAAGAGTGTCAGAGAGTGACAGAGAGTGATAGAGAGTGTCAGAGAGTGTCAGAGAGTGTCAGAGAGTGATAGAGAGTGCCTGAGTGTGTCAGAGAGAGTCAGAGAGTGATTGAGAGTGTCAGAAAGCGATAGAGAGTGATAGAGAGTGATAGAGAGTTTCAGAGTGTGTCATTGTCTGTCAGAGAGTGATAGAGAGTGTCTGAGAGTGTCGGAGAGTGTCAGACAGTGTCAGAGTGTGATAGAGAGTGTCAGAGAATGTCAGAGAGTGATAGAGAGTGTAAGAGAGTGATAGAGAGTGATGGAGAGTGTCAGAGAGTGATAGAGTGTCAGAGAGTGATAGAGAGCCTCTGAGAGTGTCAGAGAGTGTCAGAGAGTGATAGAGAGTGTCAGAGAGTGTCAGAGATTGTCAGAGTGTGTCAGAGTGTGTCAGAGAGTGTCAGAGAGTGTCAGAGAGTGATACAGAGTGACAGAGAGTGTCAGAGAGTGATAGAGCGTGTCAGAGAGTGATAGAGAGTGATTGAGAGTGTCAGAGAGTGATAGAGAGTGACAGAGAGTAATAGAGAGTGATAGAGAGTGTCAGAGAGTGTCAGAGAGTGATAGAGAGTGATAGAGAGTGTCAGAGAGTGATAGAGAGTGTCACTGAGTGTCAGAGAGTGATACGGAGTGTGATAGAGTGTGTCTGAGATTGTCACAGTGTGTCAGAGAGTGTCAGAGAGTGATTGAGTGTGATGGAGAGTGTCTGAGAGTGTCAGAGAGTGTCAGAGAGTGATAGGGAGAGTCTGAGAGTGTCAGAGAGTGTCAGAGAAAGTCAGAGAGTGATTGAGAGTGTCAGAAACGGATAGAGAGTTTCAGAGAGTGATTGAGTGTGATAGAGAGTGTCTGAGAGTGTCAGAGAGTGTCAGATTGTGTCAGAGAGTGATAGAGAGTGATAGAGAGTGATAGAGTGTGTCAGAGAGTGTCAACGAGTGATAGAGAGTGTCAGAGAGTGTCAGAGAGTGATAGAGAGTGATTGAGTGTGTCTGAGAGTGTCAGAGAGTTTCAGAGAGTGTCAGAGAGCGCCAGAGAGTGATAGAGAGCGTGTGAGAGTGTCTGAGAGTGACAGAGAATGTCTGAGAGTGTCAGTGAGTGTCAGAGAGTGATAGAGAGTGTCTGAGCGTGTCAGAGAGTGTCAGAGAGTAACAGAGATTGATAGAGAGTGATAGAGAGTGTCTGAGAGTTTCAGAGTGTGTCAGAGAGTGACAGAAGTGATGGAGAATGTCAGAGAGTGTCATAGAGTAATAGAGAGTGTCAGAGAGTGATAGAGGGTGATTGAGTGTGTCAGAGAGTGTCAGAGAGCGATAGAGAGTGCCTGAGAGTGTCAGAGAGTGATCGAGAGTTATAGAGAGCCTCTGAGATTTTCAGAGAGTGTCAGAGAGTGACAGAGAGTGATAGAGAGTGTCAGAGAGTGTCAGAGAGAGTGTCAGAGTGTGCCAGAGTGTGTCAGAGGGTGTCAGAGTGTGTCAGAGCGTGATGGAGAGTGATAGAGAGTGTCAGAGAGTGCCATAGAATGTCATTGAGTGATAGAGAGTGTCAGAGAGTGTTAAAGAGTGTCAGAGAGTGACAGAGAGTGATAGAGAGTGTCAGAGAGTGTCAGAGAGTGATAGAGAGTGCCTGAGTGTGTCAGAGAGTGTCAGAGAGAGTCAGAGAGTGATTGAGAGTGTCAGAAAGTGATAGAGAGTGATAGAGAGTGATAGAGAGTTTCAGAGTGTGTCATTGTCTGTCAGAGAGTGATAGAGAGTGTCTGAGAGTGTCAGACAGTGTCAGAGTGTGATAGAGAGTGTCAGAGAGTGTCAGAGAGTGATAGAGAGTGTAAGAGAGTGATAGAGAGTGATAGAGAGTGTCAGAGAGTGATAGAGTGTCAGAGAGTGATAGAGAGCCTCTGAGAGTGTCAGAGAGTGTCAGAGAGTGATAGAGCGTGACAGAGAGTGTCAGAGTGTGTCAGAGAGTGACAGAGAGTGACAGAGAGTTTCAGAGAGTGTCATAGAGTGACAGAGAGAGTCAGAGTGTGTCAGAGAGCGACAGAGAGTGTCAGAGAGTGATAGTGAGTGTCAGAGAGTGATAGAGAGTGTCTGAGAGTGACAGAGAGTGTCTGAGAGTGACAGCGAGTGTCTGAGAGTTTCAGTGAGTGTCAGAGTGTGATAGAGAGGGATAGAGAGTGATAGAGAGTTTCAGAGTGTGTCATTGCGTGTTGGAGAGTGTCAGACAGTGTCAGAGTGCGATAGAGAGTGTCAGAGAGTGATAGAGAGTCTAAGAGAGTGATAGAGAGTGATAGAGAGTGTCAGAGAGTGATAGAGAGTGTCAGAGAGTGATAGAGAGTGACAGAGTGTGTCTGAGAGTGTCAGAGAGTGTCAGAGTGTGTCAGAGAGTGATAGAGAGTGATAGAGAGTGTCTGAGAGTGATAGCGAGTGTCAGAGAGTGACAGAGAGTGATAGAGAGAGTCAGAGTGTGATAGAGACTGTCTGAGAGTGTCTGAGAGTGACAGAGAGTGAAAGAGAGTGTCAGAGAGTGATAGAGAGTGTCAGAGAGTGATAGAGAGTGACAGAGAGTGTCTGAGAGTGATAGAGAGTGTCAGAGAGTGATAAAGACTGTCTGAGAGTGTCTGAGAGTGACAAAGAGTGAAAGAGAGTGTCAGAGAGTGATAGAGAATGTCAGAGAGTGATAGAGAGTGTCTGAGAGAGACAGAGAGTGTCTGAGAGTGACAGCGAGTGTCTGAGAGTTTCAGTGAGTGTCAGAGTGTGAAAGAGAGTGATAGAGAGTGACAGATTGTTTCAGAGTGTGTCACTGCGTGTTAGAGAGTGTCAGACAGTGTCAGAGAGTGATAGAGAGTGTCGGAGAGTGATGGAGAGTGTCTGAGAGTGTCTGAGAGTGACAGAGAGTGAAAGAGAGTGTCAGAGAGTGATAGTGAGTGACAGAGAGTGTCTGGGAGTGTCAGTTAGTGTCAGAGAGTGTTAGAGAGAGTCAGAGATTGTAAGAGAGTGACAGAGAGTGTCAGAGAGTGATAGAGAGTGATATAGAGCGTCAGAGAGTGTCAAAGAGTGATAGAGAGTGTCAGAGTGTGTCACAGAGTGTCAGAGTGTGTCAGAGAGTGTCAGAGAGTGTCAGAGAGTGCTAGAGAGTGTCTGAGAGTGTCTGAGAGTGTCTGAGAGTGACAGAGAGTGAAAGAGAGTGTCTGAGAGTGTCTGAGAGTGTCAGTGAGTGTCAGAGAGTGATAGAAAGTGTCTGAGAGTGTCAGTGAGTGATAGAGAGCCTCTGAGAGTGTCAGAGAGTGATAGAGAGTGTCAGAGAGTGATAGAGAGTGACAGAGAGTGTCAGAGAGTGATAGAGTGTCAGAGAGTGATAGAGAGTGACAGAGAGTGAAAGAGAGTGTCTGAGAGTGTCAGTGAGTGTCAGAGAGTGATAGAAAGTGTCTGAGAGTGTCAGTGACTGATAGAGAGCGATAGAGAGCCTCTGAGAGTGTCAGAGAGTGATAGAGAGTGTCAGAGAGTGACAGAGAGTGACAGAGAGTGTCAGAGAGTGTCAGAGTGTGTCAGAGAGTGTCAGTGACTGATAGAGAGCGATAGAGAGCCTCTGAGAGTGTCAGAGAGTGATAGAGAGTGTCAGAGAGTGATAGAGAGTGACAGTGAGTGTCTGAGAGTGTCAGAGTGTGTCAGAGAGTGACAGAGAGTGATAGAGAGCCTCTGAGAGTGTCATAGAGCGATATAGAGTGTCAGAGTGTGTCACAGAGTGTCAGAGTGTGTCAGAGAGTGTCAGAGAGTGATAGAGAGTGTCTGAGAGTGTCTGAGTGTGACAGGGAGTGAAAGAGGGTGTCTGAGAGTGTCAGTGAGTGTCAGAGAGTGATAGAAAGTGTCTGAGAGTGTCAGTGAGTGATAGAGAGTGATAGAGAGCCTCTGAGAGTGTCAGAGAGTGATAGAGAGTGTCAGAGAGTGATATAGAGTGTCAGAGAGTGATAGAGAGTGACAGAGAGTGTCTGAGAGTTTCAGAGAGTGTCATAGAGTGACAGAGAGAGTCAGAGTGTGTCAGAGAGCGACAGAGAGTGTCAGAGAGTGATAGAAATAGTCAGAGAGTGATAGAGACTGTCTGAGAGTGTCTGAGAGTGACAGAGAGTGAAAGAGAGTGTCAGAGAGTGATAGTGAGTGACAGAGAGTGTCTGACAGTGTCAGTGAGTGTCAGAGAGTGATAGAGAGTGTCAGAGATTGTAAGAGAGTGGTAGAGAGTGTCAGAGAGTGATAGAGAGTGATATAGAGCGTCAGAGAGTGTGATAGGGTGTGTCAGAGTGTGTCACAGAGTGTCAGAATGTGTCAGAGTGTGATATAGAGTGATAGAGAGTGTCAGAGAGTGTCAGAGAGTGATAGAGAGTGTCTGAGAGTGACAGAGAGAGTCTGAGAGCGTCAGTGAGTGTCAGAGAGGGATAGAGAGTGATAGAGAGCGTCAGAGAGTGACAGTGAGTGTCAGAGAGTGATAGAGAGTGACAGCGAGTGTCTGAGAGTGTCTGTGAGTGTCTGAGAGTGATAGAGAGTGATAGAGAGTGATAGAGAGTATCAGAGTGTGTGATTGAGTGATAGAGAGTGTCAGACAGCGTCAGAGTGTGATAGAGAGTGTCAGAGATTGTAAGAGAGTGATAGAGAGTGATAGAGAGTGTCAGAGAGTGATAGAGTGTCAGAGAGTGTCAGAGAGCGATAGAGAGTGTCAGAGCGTGATAGAGAGTGTCAGAGAGTGATAGAGAGTGTCTGTGTGTGTCTGAGAGTGACAGAGAGTGAAAGAGAGTGTCAGAGAGTGATAGTGAGTGACAGAGAGTGTCTGGGAGTGTCAGTGAGTGTCAGAGAGTGTCAGTGAGTGTCTGAGAGTGATAGAGAGTGATAGAGAGTGATAGAGAGTATCAGAGTGTGTCATTGAGTGATAGAGAGTGTCAGACAGCGTCAGAGTGTGATAGAGAGTGTCAGAGATTGTAAGAGAGTGATAGAGAGTGCCAGAGAGTGATAGAGAGTGTCTGAGAATGTCAGAGAGTGTTAGAGAGTGTCAGAGAGTGATAGAGAGTTTCTGAGAGTGACAGAGGGTGAGAGAGAGATTCTGAGAGTGTCAGAGAGTGATCGAGAGTGTCAGAGAGTGATAGAGACTGATAGAGAGCGTCAGAGAGTGTCATAGAGTGATAGAGAGTGTCAGAGTGTGTCACAGAGTGTCAGAGTGTGTCAGAGTGTGTCAGAGAGTGATAGAGAGTGTCAGAGTGTGTCAGAGAGTGATAGAGAGTGCCAGAGAGTGATAGAGAGTGTCTGAGAATGTCAGAGAGTGTTTGAGAGTGTCAGAGAGTGATAGAGAGTTTCTGAGAGTGACAGAGGGTGAGAGAGAGATTCTGAGAGTGTCAGAGAGTGATAGAGAGTGATAGAGAGTGTCTGAGAGCGTCAGAGAGCGTCAGAGAGTGTCAGAGAATGATAGAGAGTGTCAGAGAGTGTCAGAGAGTGATAGAGAGTGTCAGAGAGTGATCGAGTGTGTCTGAGAGTTTCAGAGAGTGAGAGAGAGATTCTGAGAGTGTCAGAGAGTGACAGAGAGTGTCTGAGAGTGTCTGAGAGTGTCAGAGAGTGTCAGAGAGTGTCATAGAGTGTTAGAGAGTGTCAGAGTGTGTCAGAGAGTGATAGAGAGTGATTGAGTGTGTCAGAGAGTGTCAGAGAGCGATAGAGAGTGTCAGAGAGAGATAGAGAGTGTCAGAGAGTGATAGAGAGTGTCTGAGACTGTCTGAGAGTGACAGAGATTGACAGAGAGTGAAATAGATTGTCTGAGAGTGTCAGTGAGTGTCAGAGAGTGATAGAGAGTGTCTGAGAGTGTCAGTGAGTGATAGAGAGTGATAGAGAGCCTCTGAGAGTGTCAGAGAGTGTCAGAGAGTGATAGAGAGTGTCAGAGAGTGAAATAGAGTGACAGAGAGTGTCAGAGAGTGATAGAGAGTGTCAGAGAGTGATAGAAAGTGTCAGAGAGTGAGAGAGAGTGATAGAGAGTGACAGAGAGTGTCTGAGAGTGTCAGAGAGTGTCAGAGTGTGTCAGAGAGTGACAGAGAGTGACAGAGAGTTTCAGAGAGTATCATAGAGTGATGGAGAGAGTCAGAGTGTGTCAGAGAGCGATAGAGAGTGTCAGAGAGTGATAGAGAGTGTCAGAGAGTGATAGAGAGTGTGTGAGAGTGTCTGAGAGTGACAGAGAGTGAAAGAGAGTGTCAGAGAGTGATAGTAAGTGACAGAGAGTGTCTGACAGTGTCAGTGAGTGTCAGAGAGTGAAAGAGAGTGTCAGAGTGTGTCAGAGAGTGACTGAGAGTGATAGAGAGTTTCAGAGAGTGTCATAGAGTGATAGAGAGAGTCAGAGTGTGTCAGGAGCGATAGAGAGTGTCAGAGAGTGATAGAGAGTGTCAGAGAGTGTCACAGAGTGTCAGATTGTGTCAGAGTGTGTCAGAGAGTGACAGAGAGTGTCAGAGAGTGTCAGAGAGTGACAGAGAGAGTCTGAGAGTGTCAGTGAGTGTCTGAGAGTGACAGAGAGTGTCTGAGAGTATCAGTGAGAGTCAGAGAGTGATAGAGAGTGTCTGAGATTGTCAGAGAGTGATAGAGAGTGATAGAGAGCCTCTGATAGTGTCAGAGAGTGTCAGAGAGTGATAGAGAGTGTCAGAGAGTGATAGAGAGTGACAGAGAGTGTCTGAGAGTGTCTGAGAGTGTCAGAGAGTGTCAGAGTGTGTCAGAGAGTGACAGAGAGTGATAGAGAGTTTCAGAGAGTGTCATAGAGTGATGGAGAGATTCAGAGTGTGTCAGGAGCGATAGAGAGTGTCAGAGAGTGATAGAGCGTGTCAGAGAGTGATAGAGAGTGTCAGAGAGTGATAGAGAGTGTCAGAGAGTGACAGAGAGTGAAAGAGAGTGTCAGAGAGTGATAGTGAGTGACAGAGAGTGTCTGACAGTGTCAGTGAGTGTCAGAGAGTGAAAGAAAGTGTCAGAGATTGTAAGAGAGTGAGAGAGAGTGTCAGAGAGTGATAGAGAGTGATAGAGTGCGTCAGAGAGTGTCATAGAGTGATAGAGAGTGTCAGAGTGTGTCACAGAGTGTCAGATTGTGTCAGAGTGTGTCAGAGAGTGATAGAGAGTGTCAGAGAGTGTCAGAGAGTGATAGAGACTGTCTGAGAGTGACAGAGAGAGTCTGAGATTGTCAGTGAGTGTCTGAGAGTGACAGAGAGCGTCTGAGAGTGTCAGTGAGAGTCAGAGAGTGATAGAGAATGTCTGAGATTGTCAGTGAGTGATAGAGCGTGATAGAGAGCCTCTGAGAGTGTCAGAGAGTGTCAGAGAGTGATAGAGAGTGTCAGAGAGTGATAGAGAGTGACAGAGAGTGTCAGAGAGTTATCGAGAGTGTCAGAGAGTGATAGAGAGTGTCAGAGAGTGATGGAGAGTGACAGAGAGTGTCAGAAAGTGTCAGAGTGTGTCAGAGAGTGACAGAGAGTAATAGAGTGTGTCAGAGAATGTCAGAGAGCGATAGACAGTGTCAGAGAGTGATAGAGAGTGTCAGAGAGTGATAGAGAGTGTCTGAGAGTGACAGAGAGTGAAAGAGAGTGTCAGAGAGTGATAGAGAGTGTCAGAGAGTGATAGAGAGTGACAGAGAGTGTCAGAGAGTTATCGAGAGTGTCAGAGAGTGATAGAGAGTGTCAGAGAGTGATAGAGAGTGTCATAGAGTGATAGAAAGAGTCAGAGTGTGTCAGGGAGTGATAGAGAGTGATTGAGTGTGTCAGAGAGTGTCAGAGAGCGATAGACAGTGTCAGAGAGTGATAGAGAGTGTCAGAGAGTGATAGAGAGTGTCTGAGAGTGACAGAGAGTGAAAGAGAGTGTCTGAGAGTGTCAGTGAGTGTCAGAGAGTGACAGAGAGTGTCTGAGAGTGTCAGTGAGTGATAGAGAGTGATAGAAAGACTCTGAGAGTGTCAGATAGATTCATAGAGTGATAGAGAGTGTCAGAGAGTGATAGTGAGTGACAGAGAGTGTCTGAGAGTGTCAGAGAGTGTCAGAGAGTGATAGAGAGTGTCAGAGAGTGATAGAAAGTGACAGAGAGTGAAAGAGAGTGACAGAGAGTGTCAGAGAGTGATAGAGAGTGTCAGAGAGTGATAGAAAGTGTCAGAGAGTGATAGAGAGTGACAGAGAGTTTCTGAGAGTGTCTGAGAGTGTCAGAGAGTGTCAGAGTGTGTCAGAGAGTGACAGAGAGTGACAGAGAGTTTCAGAGAGTGTCATAGAGTGATGGAGAGAGTCAGAGTGTGTCAGAGAGCGATAGAGAGTGTCACAGAGTGATAGAGAGTGATAGAGAGTGATAGAGAGTGTGTGAGAGTGTCTGAGAGTGACAGAGAGTGAAAGAGAGTGTCAGAGAGTGATAGTAAGTGACAGAGAGTGCCTGACAGTGTCAGTGATTGTCAGAGAGTGAAAGAGAGTGTCAGAGATTGTAAGAGAGTGATAGAGAGTGTCAGAGAGTGTTAGAGAGTGATAGAGAGTGTCAGAGTGTGTCACAGAGTGTCAGATTGTGTCAGAGTGTGTCAGAGAGTGATAGAGAGTGTCAGAGAGTGTCAGAGAGTGATAGAGACTGTCTGAGAGTGACAGAGAGAGTCTGAGAGTGTCAGTGAGTGTCTGAGAGTGACAGAGAGCGTCTGAGAGTGTCAGTGAGTGTCAGAGAGTGATAGAGAGTGACAGAGAGTGTCAGTGAGTGATAGAGAGTGATAGAGAGCCTCTGAGAGTGTCAGAGAGTGTCAGAGAGTGATAGAGAGTGTCAGAGAGTGATAGAGACTGTCTGAGAGTGACAGAGAGAGTCTGAGATTGTCAGTGAGTGTCTGAGAGTGACAGAGAGCGTCTGAGAGTGTCAGTGAGAGTCAGAGAGTGATAGAGAATGTCTGAGATTGTCAGTGAGTGATAGAGCGTGATAGAGAGCCTCTGAGAGTGTCAGAGAGTGTCAGAGAGTGATAGAGAGTGTCAGAGAGTGATAGAGAGTGACAGAGAGTGTCAGAGAGTTATCGAGAGTGTCAGAGAGTGATAGAGAGTGTCAGAGAGTGATGGAGAGTGACAGAGAGTGTCAGAAAGTGTCAGAGTGTGTCAGAGAGTGACAGAGAGTAATAGAGTGTGTCAGAGAGTGTCAGAGAGCGATAGACAGTGTCAGAGAGTGATAGAGAGTGTCATAGAGTGTTAGAGAGTGTCAGAGTGTGTCAGAGAGTGATAGAGAGTGATTGAGTGTGTCAGAGAGTGTCAGAGAGCGATAGAGAGTGTCAGAGAGAGATAGAGAGTGTCAGAGAGTGATAGAGAGTGTCTGAGACTGTCTGAGAGTGACAGAGATTGACAGAGAGTGAAATAGATTGTCTGAGAGTGTCAGTGAGTGTCAGAGAGTGATAGAGAGTGTCTGAGAGTGTCAGTGAGTGATAGAGAGTGATAGAGAGCCTCTGAGAGTGTCAGAGAGTGTCAGAGAGTGATAGAGAGTGTCAGAGAGTGAAATAGAGTGACAGAGAGTGTCAGAGAGTGATAGAGAGTGTCAGAGAGTGATAGAAAGTGTCAGAGAGTGAGAGAGAGTGATAGAGAGTGACAGAGAGTGTCTGAGAGTGTCAGAGAGTGTCAGAGTGTGTCAGAGAGTGACAGAGAGTGACAGAGAGTTTCAGAGAGTATCATAGTGTGATGGAGAGAGTCAGAGTGTGTCAGAGAGCGATAGAGAGTGTCAGAGAGTGATAGAGAGTGTCAGAGAGTGATAGAGAGTGTGTGAGAGTGTCTGAGAGTGACAGAGAGTGAAAGAGAGTGTCAGAGAGTGATAGTAAGTGACAGAGAGTGTCTGACAGTGTCAGTGAGTGTCAGAGAGTGAAAGAGAGTGTCAGAGTGTGTCAGAGAGTGACTGAGAGTGATAGAGAGTTTCAGAGAGTGTCATAGAGTGATAGAGAGAGTCAGAGTGTGTCAGGAGCGATAGAGAGTGTCAGAGAGTGATAGAGAGTGTCAGAGAGTGTCACAGAGTGTCAGATTGTGTCAGAGTGTGTCAGAGAGTGACAGAGAGTGTCAGAGAGTGTCAGAGAGTGACAGAGAGAGTCTGAGAGTGTCAGTGAGTGTCTGAGAGTGACAGAGAGTGTCTGAGAGTATCAGTGAGAGTCAGAGAGTGATAGAGAGTGTCTGAGATTGTCAGAGAGTGATAGAGAGTGATAGAGAGCCTCTGATAGTGTCAGAGAGTGTCAGAGAGTGATAGAGAGTGTCAGAGAGTGATAGAGAGTGACAGAGAGTGTCTGAGAGTGTCTGAGAGTGTCAGAGAGTGTCAGAGTGTGTCAGAGAGTGACAGAGAGTGATAGAGAGTTTCAGAGAGTGTCATAGAGTGATGGAGAGATTCAGAGTGTGTCAGGAGCGATAGAGAGTGTCAGAGAGTGATAGAGCGTGTCAGAGAGTGATAGAGAGTGTCAGAGAGTGATAGAGAGTGTCAGAGAGTGACAGAGAGTGAAAGAGAGTGTCAGAGAGTGATAGTGAGTGACAGAGAGTGTCTGACAGTGTCAGTGAGTGTCAGAGAGTGAAAGAAAGTGTCAGAGATTGTAAGAGAGTGAGAGAGAGTGTCAGAGAGTGATAGAGAGTGATAGAGTGCGTCAGAGAGTGTCATAGAGTGATAGAGAGTGTCAGAGTGTGTCACAGAGTGTCAGATTGTGTCAGAGTGTGTCAGAGAGTGATAGAGAGTGTCAGAGAGTGTCAGAGAGTGATAGAGACTGTCTGAGAGTGACAGAGAGAGTCTGAGATTGTCAGTGAGTGTCTGAGAGTGACAGAGAGCGTCTGAGAGTGTCAGTGAGAGTCAGAGAGTGATAGAGAATGTCTGAGATTGTCAGTGAGTGATAGAGCGTGATAGAGAGCCTCTGAGAGTGTCAGAGAGTGTCAGAGAGTGATAGAGAGTGTCAGAGAGTGATAGAGAGTGACAGAGAGTGTCAGAGAGTTATCGAGAGTGTCAGAGAGTGATAGAGAGTGTCAGAGAGTGATGGAGAGTGACAGAGAGTGTCAGAAAGTGTCAGAGTGTGTCAGAGAGTGACAGAGAGTAATAGAGTGTGTCAGAGAGTGTCAGAGAGCGATAGACAGTGTCAGAGAGTGATAGAGAGTGTCAGAGAGTGATAGAGAGTGTCTGAGAGTGACAGAGAGTGAAAGAGAGTGTCAGAGAGTGATAGAGAGTGTCAGAGAGTGATAGAGAGTGACAGAGAGTGTCAGAGAGTTATCGAGAGTGTCAGAGAGTGATAGAGAGTGTCAGAGAGTGATAGAGAGTGTCATAGAGTGATAGAAAGAGTCAGAGTGTGTCAGGGAGTGATAGAGAGTGATTGAGTGTGTCAGAGAGTGTCAGAGAGCGATAGACAGTGTCAGAGAGTGATAGAGAGTGACAGAGAGTGTCAGTGAGTGATAGAGAGTGATAGAGAGCCTCTGAGAGTGTCAGAGAGTGTCAGAGAGTGATAGAGAGTGTCAGAGAGTGAAAGAGAGTGACAGAGAGTGTCAGAGAGTGGTAGAGAGTGTCAGAGAGTGATAGATAGTTTCAGGGAGTGATAGAGAGTGACAGAGAGTGACAGAGAGTGTCTGAGAGTGTCTGAGAGTGTCAGAGAGTGTCAGAGTGTGTCAGACAGTGACAGAGAGTGATAGAGAGTTTCAGAGATTGTCATAGAGTGATACAGAGAGTCAGCGTGTGTCAGGAGCGATAGAGAGTGTCAGAGAGTGATAGAGAGTGTCAGAGAGTGATAGAGAGTGTCAGAGAGTGATAGAGAGTGTCTGAGAGTGTCAGAGAGTGTCAGAGTGTGTCAGACAGTGACAGAGAGTGATAGAGAGTTTCAGAGAGTGTCATAGAGTGATAGAGAGAGTCAGAGTGTGTCAGGAGCGATAGAGAGTGTCAGAGAGTGATAGAGAGTGTCAGAGAGTGATAGAGAGTGTCAGAGAGTGATAGAGAGTGTCTGAGAATGTCAGAGAGTGTTAGAGAGTGTCAGAGAGTGATCGACAGTTTCTGAGAGTGACAGAGAGTGAGAGAGAGATTCTGAGAGTGTCAGAGAGTGTCAGAGAGTGATAGAGAGTGATAGAGAGTGTCTGAGAGCATCAGAGAGTGTCAGAGAGTGTCAGAGAATGATAGAGAGTGTCAGAGAGTGTCAGAGAGTGATAGAGAGTGTCAGAGAGTGATCGAGTGTGTCTGAGAATGTCAGAGAGTGATAGAAAGTGTCAGAGAGTGATGGAGAGTGTCTGAGAGTTTCTGAGAGTGAGAGAGAGATTCTGAGAGTGTCAGAGAGTGTCAGAGAGTGATAGAGAGTGTCTGAGAGTGTCAGAGAGTGTCAGAGAGTGTCATAGAGTGTTAGAGAGTGTCAGAGTGTGTCAGAGAGTGATAGAGAGTGATTGAGTGTGTCAGAGAGTGTCAGAGAGCGATAGAGAGTGTCAGAGAGAGATAGAGAGTGTCAGAGAGTGATAGAGAGTGTCTGAGAGTGTCAGTGAGTGATAGAGAGTGATAGAGAGCCTCTGAGAGTGTCAGAGAGTGATAGAGAGTGTCAGAGAGTGAAATAGAGTGACAGAGAGTGTCAGAGAGTGATAGAGAGTGTCAGAGAGTGATAGAAAGTGTCAGAGAGTGAGAGAGAGTGACAGAGAGTGTCTGAGAGTGTCTGAGAGTGTCTGAGAGTGTCAGAGAGTGTCAGAGTGTGTCAGAGAGTGACAGAGAGTGACAGAGAGTTTCAGAGAGTATCATAGAGTGATGGAGAGAGTCAGAGTGTGTCAGAGAGCGATAGAGAGTGTCAGAGAGTGATAGAGAGTGTCAGAGAGTGATAGAGAGTGTGTGAGAGTGTCTGAGAGTGACAGAGAGTGAAAGAGAGTGTCAGAGAGTGATAGTAAGTGACAGAGAGTGTCTGACAGTGTCAGTGAGTGTCAGAGAGTGAAAGAGAGTGTCAGAGATTGTAAGCGAGTGATAGAGAGTGTCAGAGAGTGGTAGTGAGTGTCAGAGAGTGATAGATAGTGTCAGAGAGTGATAGAGAGTGACAGAGAGTGTCTGAGAGTGTCTGAGAGTATCAGAGAGTGTCAGAGTGTGTCAGAGAGTGACAGAGAGTGATAGAGAGTTTCAGAGAGTGTCATAGAGTGATAGAGAGAGTCAGAGTGTGTCAGGAGCGATAGAGAGTGTCAGAGAGTGATAGAGAGTGTCAGAGAGTGATAGAGAGTGATAGAGTGCGTCAGAGAGTGTCATAGAGTGATAGAGAGTGTCAGAGTGTGTCACAGAGTGTCAGATTGTGTCAGAGTGTGTCAGAGAGTGACAGAGAGTGTCAGAGAGTGTCAGAGAGTGACAGAGAGAGTCTGAGAGTGTCAGTGAGTGTCTGAGAGTGACAGAGAGTGTCTGAGAGTATCAGTGAGAGTCAGAGAGTGATAGAGAGTGTCTGAGATTGTCAGAGAGTGATAGAGAGTGATAGAGAGCCTCTGATAGTGTCAGAGAGTGTCAGAGAGTGATAGAGAGTGTCAGAGAGTGATAGAGAGTGACAGAGAGTGTCTGAGAGTGTCTGAGAGTGTCAGAGAGTGTCAGAGTGTGTCAGAGAGTGACAGAGAGTGATAGAGAGTTTCAGAGAGTGTCATAGAGTGATGGAGAGATTCAGAGTGTGTCAGGAGCGATAGAGAGTGTCAGAGAGTGATAGAGCGTGTCAGAGAGTGATAGAGAGTGTCAGAGAGTGATAGAGAGTGTCAGAGAGTGACAGAGAGTGAAAGAGAGTGTCAGAGAGTGATAGTGAGTGACAGAGAGTGTCTGACAGTGTCAGTGAGTGTCAGAGAGTGAAAGAAAGTGTCAGAGATTGTAAGAGAGTGAGAGAGAGTGTCAGAGAGTGATAGAGAGTGATAGAGTGCGTCAGAGAGTGTCATAGAGTGATAGAGAGTGTCAGAGTGTGTCACGGAGTGTCAGATTGTGTCAGAGTGTGTCAGAGAGTGATAGAGAGTGTCAGAGAGTGTCAGAGAGTGATAGAGACTGTCTGAGAGTGACAGAGAGAGTCTGAGATTGTCAGTGAGTGTCTGAGAGTGACAGAGAGCGTCTGAGAGTGTCAGTGAGAGTCAGAGAGTGATAGAGAATGTCTGAGATTGTCAGTGAGTGATAGAGCGTGATAGAGAGCCTCTGAGAGTGTCAGAGAGTGTCAGAGAGTGATAGAGAGTGTCAGAGAGTGATAGAGAGTGACAGAGAGTGTCAGAGAGTTATCGAGAGTGTCAGAGAGTGATAGAGAGTGTCAGAGAGTGATGGAGAGTGACAGAGAGTGTCAGAAAGTGTCAGAGTGTGTCAGAGAGTGACAGAGAGTAATAGAGTGTGTCAGAGAGTGTCAGAGAGCGATAGACAGTGTCAGAGAGTGATAGAGAGTGTCAGAGAGTGATAGAGAGTGTCTGAGAGTGACAGAGAGTGAAAGAGAGTGTCAGAGAGTGATAGAGAGTGTCAGAGAGTGATAGAGAGTGACAGAGAGTGTCAGAGAGTTATCGAGAGTGTCAGAGAGTGATAGAGAGTGTCAGAGAGTGATAGAGAGTGTCATAGAGTGATAGAAAGAGTCAGAGTGTGTCAGGGAGTGATAGAGAGTGATTGAGTGTGTCAGAGAGTGTCAGAGAGCGATAGACAGTGTCAGAGAGTGATAGAGAGTGTCAGAGAGTGATAGAGAGTGTCTGAGAGTGACAGAGAGTGAAAGAGAGTGTCTGAGAGTGTCAGTGAGTGTCAGAGAGTGACAGAGAGTGTCTGAGAGTGTCAGTGAGTGATAGAGAGTGATAGAAAGACTCTGAGAGTGTCAGATAGATTCATAGAGTGATAGAGAGTGTCAGAGAGTGATAGTGAGTGACAGAGAGTGTCTGAGAGTGTCAGAGAGTGTCAGAGAGTGATAGAGAGTGTCAGAGAGTGATAGAAAGTGACAGAGAGTGAAAGAGAGTGACAGAGAGTGTCAGAGAGTGATAGGGAATGTCAGAGAGTGATAGAAAGTGTCAGAGAGTGATAGAGAGTGACAGAGAGTTTCTGAGAGTGTCTGAGAGTGTCAGAGAGTGTCAGAGTGTGTCAGAGAGTGACAGAGAGTGACAGAGAGTTTCAGAGAGTGTCATAGAGTGATGGAGAGAGTCAGAGTGTGTCAGAGAGCGATAGAGAGTGTCACAGAGTGATAGAGAGTGATAGAGAGTGATAGAGAGTGTGTGAGAGTGTCTGAGAGTGACAGAGAGTGAAAGAGAGTGTCAGAGAGTGATAGTAAGTGACAGAGAGTGCCTGACAGTGTCAGTGATTGTCAGAGAGTGAAAGAGAGTGTCAGAGATTGTAAGAGAGTGATAGAGAGTGTCAGAGAGTGTTAGAGAGTGATAGAGAGTGTCAGAGTGTGTCACAGAGTGTCAGATAGTGTCAGAGTGTGTCAGAGAGTGATAGAGAGTGTCAGAGAGTGTCAGTGAGTGTCTGAGAGTGACAGAGAGCGTCTGAGAGTGTCAGTGAGTGTCAGAGAGTGATAGAGAGTGACAGAGAGTGTCAGTGAGTGATAGAGAGTGATAGAGAGCCTCTGAGAGTGTCAGAGAGTGTCAGAGAGTGATAGAGAGTGTCAGAGAGTGAAAGAGAGTGACAGAGAGTGTCAGAGAGTGGTAGAGAGTGTCAGAGAGTGATAGATAGTTTCAGGGAGTGATAGAGAGTGACAGAGAGTGACAGAGAGTGTCTGAGAGTGTCTGAGAGTGTCAGAGAGTGTCAGAGTGTGTCAGACAGTGACAGAGAGTGATAGAGAGTTTCAGAGATTGTCATAGAGTGATACAGAGAGTCAGAGTGTGTCAGGAGCGATAGAGAGTGTCAGAGAGTGATAGAGAGTGTCAGAGAGTGATAGAGAGTGTCAGAGAGTGATAGAGAGTGTCTGAGAATGTCAGAGAGTGTTAGAGAGTGTCAGAGAGTGATCGACAGTTTCTGAGAGTGACAGAGAGTGAGAGAGAGATTCTGAGAGTGTCAGAGAGTGTCAGAGAGTGATAGAGAGTGATAGAGAGTGTCTGAGAGCATCAGAGAGTGTCAGAGAGTGTCAGAGAATGATAGAGAGTGTCAGAGAGTGTCAGAGAGTGATAGAGAGTGTCAGAGAGTGATCGAGTGTGTCTGAGAATGTCAGAGAGTGATAGAAAGTGTCAGAGAGTGATGGAGAGTGTCTGAGAGTTTCTGAGAGTGAGAGAGAGATTCTGAGAGTGTCAGAGAGTGTCAGAGAGTGATAGAGAGTGTCTGAGAGTGTCAGAGAGTGTCAGAGAGTGTCATAGAGTGTTAGAGAGTGTCAGAGTGTGTCAGAGAGTGATAGAGAGTGATTGAGTGTGTCAGAGAGTGTCAGAGAGCGATAGAGAGTGTCAGAGAGAGATAGAGAGTGTCAGAGAGTGATAGAGAGTGTCTGAGAGTGTCAGTGAGTGATAGAGAGTGATAGAGAGCCTCTGAGAGTGTCAGAGAGTGATAGAGAGTGTCAGAGAGTGAAATAGAGTGACAGAGAGTGTCAGAGAGTGATAGAGAGTGTCAGAGAGTGATAGAAAGTGTCAGAGAGTGAGAGAGAGTGACAGAGAGTGTCTGAGAGTGTCTGAGAGTGTCTGAGAGTGTCAGAGAGTGTCAGAGTGTGTCAGAGAGTGACAGAGAGTGACAGAGAGTTTCAGAGAGTATCATAGAGTGATGGAGAGAGTCAGAGTGTGTCAGAGAGCGATAGAGAGTGTCAGAGAGTGATAGAGAGTGTCAGAGAGTGATAGAGAGTGTGTGAGAGTGTCTGAGAGTGACAGAGAGTGAAAGAGAGTGTCAGAGAGTGATAGTAAGTGACAGAGAGTGTCTGACATTGTCAGTGAGTGTCAGAGAGTGAAAGAGAGTGTCAGAGATTGTAACAGAGTGATAGAGAGTGTCAGAGAGTGATAGAGAGTGAGAGAGAGCATCAGAGAGTTTCATAGAGTGATAGAGAGTGTCAGAGTGTGTCACAGAGTGTCAGATTGTGTCAGAGTGTGTCAGAGAGTGATAGAGAGTGTCAGAGAGTGTCAGAGAGTGATAGAGACTGTCTGAGAGTGACAGAGTCTGAGAGTGTCAGTGAGTGTCTGAGAGTGACAGAGAGCGTCTGAGAGTGTCAGTGAGTGTCAGAGAGTGATAGAGAGTGTCTGAGATTGTCAGTGAGTGATACAGAGTGGTAGAGAGCCTCTGAGAGTGTCAGAGAGTGTCAGAGAGTGATAGAGAGTGTCTGAGAGTGTCTGAGAGTGTCAGTGAGTGATAGAGAGTGATAGAGAGTGATAGAGAGCCTCTGAGAGTGTCAGAGAGTGTCAGAGAGTGATAGAGAGTGTCAGAGTGTGAAAGAGAGTGACAGAGAGTGTCAGAGAGTGGTAGAGAGTGTCAGAGAGTGATAGATAGTGTCAGAGAGTGATAGAGAGTGACAGAGAGTGTCTGAGAGTGTCTGAGAGTATCAGAGAGTGTCAGAGTGTGTCAGAGAGTGACAGAGAGTGATAGAGAGTTTCAGAGAGTGTCATAGAGTGATAGAGAGAGTCAGAGTGTGTCAGGAGCGATAGAGAGTGTCAGAGAGTGATAGAGAGTGTCAGAGAGTGATAGAGAGTGTCAGAGAGTGACAGAGAGTGAAAGAGAGTGTCAGAGAGTGATAGTGAGTGGCAGAGAGTCTTTGACAGTGTCAGTGAGTGTCAGAGAGTGAAAGAGAGTGTCAGAGATTGTAAGAGAGTGAGAGAGAGAGTGTCAGAGAGTGATATAGAGTGATAGAGTGCGTCAGAGAGTGTCATAGAGTGATAGAGAGTGTAAGAGTGTGTCACAGATTGTCAGATTGTGTCAGAGTGTGTCAGAGAGTGACAGAGAGTGTCAGAGAGTGATAGAGACTGTCTGAGAGTGACAGAGAGAGTCTGAGAGTGTCAGTGAGTGTCTGAGAGTGACAGAGAGTGTCTGAGAGTATCAGTGAGAGTCAGAGAGTGATAGAGAGTGTCTGAGATTGTCAGTGAGTGATAGAGAGTGATAGAGAGCCTCTGATAGTGTCAGAGAGTGTCAGAGAGTGATAGAGAGTGTCAGAGAGTGATAGAGAGTGACAGAGAGTGTCTGAGAGTGTCTGAGAGTGTCAGAGAGTGTCAGAGTGTGTCAGAGAGTGACAGAGAGTGATAGAGAGTTTCAGAGAGTGTCATAGAGTGATGGAGAGATTCAGATTGTGTCAGGAGCGATAGAGAGTGTCAGAGAGTGACAGAGAGTGAAAGAGAGTGTCAGAGAGTGATAGTGAGTGACAGAGAGTGTCTGACAGTGTCAGTGAGTGTCAGAGAGTGAAAGAAAGTGTCAGAGATTGTAAGAGAGTGAGAGAGAGTGTCAGAGAGTGATAGAGAGTGATAGAGTGCGTCAGAGAGTGTCATAGAGTGATAGAGAGTGTCAGAGTGTGTCACAGAGTGTCAGATTGTGTCAGAGTGTGTCAGAGAGTGATAGAGAGTGTCAGAGAGTGTCAGAGAGTGATAGAGACTGTCTGAGAGTGACAGAGAGAGTCTGAGAGTGTCAGTGAGTGTCTGAGAGTGACAGAGAGCGTCTGAGAGTGTCAGTGAGAGTCAGAGAGTGATAGAGAGTGTCTGAGATTGTCAGTGAGTGATAGAGAGTGATAGAGAGCCTCTGAGAGTGTCAGAGAGTGTCAGAGAGTGATAGAGAGTGTCAGAGAGTGATAGAGAGTGACAGAGAGTTATAGAGAGTGTCAGAGAGTGATAGAGAGTGTCAGAGAGTGATAGAGAGTGACAGAGAGTGTCAGAGAGTGTCAGAGTGTGTCAGAAAGTGACAGAGAGTGATAGAGAGTGTCAGAGAGTGTCATAGAGTGATAGAGAGAGTCAGAGTGTGTCAGGGAGTGATAGAGAGTGATTGAGTGTGTCAGAGAGTGTCAGTGAGCGATAGAAAGTGTCAGAGAGTGATAGAGAGTGTCAGAGAGTGATAGAGAGTGTCTGAGAGTGACAGAGAGTGAAAGAGAGTGTCTGAGAGTGTCAGTGAGTGTCAGAGAGTGACAGAGAGTGTCTGAGAGTGTCAGTGAGTGATAGAGAGCGATAGAAAGACTCTGAGAGTGTCAGAGTGATTCATAGAGTGATAGAGTGTCAGAGAGTGATAGTGAGTGACAGAGAGTGTCTGAGAGTGTCAGAGAGTGTCAGAGAGTGATAGAGAGTGTCAGAGAGTGATAGAGAGTGACAGAGAGTGAAAGAGAGTGACAGAGAGTGTCAGAGAGTGATAGAGAGTGTCAGAGAGTGATAGAACGTGTCAGAGAGTGATAGAGAGTGACAGAGAGTTTCTGAGAGTGTCTGAGAGTGTCAGAGAGTGTCAGAGTGTGTCAGAGAGTGACAGAGAGTGACAGAGAGTTTCAGAGAGTGTCATAGAGTGATGGAGAGTCAGAGTGTGTCAGAGAGCGATAGAGAGTGTCAGAGAGTGATAGAGAGTGTCAGAGAGTGATAGAGAGTGTGTGAGAGTGTCTGAGAGTGACAGAGAGTGAAAGAGAGTGTCAGAGAGTGATAGTAAGTGACAGAGAGTGCCTGACAGTGTCAGTGATTGTCAGAGAGTGAAAGAGAGTGTCAGAGATTGTAAGAGAGTGATAGAGAGTGTCAGAGAGTGATAGAGAGTGATAGAGAGCGTCAGAGAGTGTCATAGAGTGATAGAGTGTCAGAGTGTGTCACAGAGTGTCAGATTGTGTCAGAGTGTGTCAGAGAGTGATAGAGAGTGTCAGAGAGTGTCAGAGAGTGATAGAGACTGTCTGAGAGTGACAGAAAGAGTCTGAGAGTGTCAGTGAGTGTCTGAGAGTGACAGAGAGCGTCTGAGAGTGTCAGTGAGTGTCAGAGAGTGATAGAGAGTGACAGAGAGTGTCAGTGAGTGATAGAGAGTGATAGAGAGCCTCTGAGAGTGTCAGAGAGTGTCAGAGAGTGATAGAGAGTGTCAGAGAGTGAAAGAGAGTGACAGAGAGTGTCAGAGAGTGGTAGAGTGTGTCAGAGAGTGATAGATAGTGTCAGAGAGTGATAGAGAGTGACAGAGAGTGACAGAGAGTGTCTGAGAGTGTCTGAGAGTGTCAGAGAGTGTCAGAGTGTGTCAGAGAGTGACAGAGAGTTTCAGAGAGTGTCATAGAGTGATAGAGAGAGTAAGAGTGTGTCAGGAGCGTTAGAGAGTGTCAGAGAGTGATAGAGAGTGTCAGAGAGTGATAGAGAGTGTCAGAGAGTGACAGAGAGTGAAAGAGAGTGTCAGAGAGTGATAGTGAGTGACAGAGAGTGTCTGACAGTGTCAGTGAGTGTCAGAGAGTGAAAGAAAGTGTCAGAGATTGTAAGAGAGTGAGAGAGAGTGTCAGAGAGTGATAGAGAGTGAGAGAGTGCGTCAGAGAGTGTCATAGAGTGATAGAGAGTGTCAGAGTGTGTCACAGAGTGTCAGATTGTGTCAGAGTGTGTCAGAGAGTGATAGAGAGTGTCAGACAGTGTCAGAGAGTGATAGAGACTGTCTGAGAGTGACAGAGAGAGTCTGAGAGTGTCAGTGAGTGTCTGAGAGTGACAGAGAGCGTCTGAGAGTGTCAGTGAGAGTCAGAGAGTGATAGAGAGTGTCTGAGATTGTCAGTGAGTGATAGAGAGTGATAGAGAGCCTCTGAGAGTGTCAGAGAGTGTCAGAGAGTGATAGAGAGTGTCAGAGAGTGATAGAGAGTGACAGAGAGTGTCAGAGAGTTATAGAGAGTGTCAGAGAGTGATAGAGAGTGTCAGAGAGTGATAGAGAGTGACAGAGAGTGTCAGAGAGTGTCAGAGTGTGTCAGAGAGTGACAGAGAGTGATAGAGAGTGTCAGAGAGTGTCATAGAGTGATAGAGAGAGTCAGAGTGTGTCAGGGAGTGATAGAGAGTGATTGAGTGTGTCAGAGAGTGTCAGTGAGCGGTAGAAAGTGTCAGAGAGTGATAGAGAGTGTCAGAGAGTGATAGAGAGTGTCTGAGAGTGACAGAGAGTGAAAGAGGGTGTCTGAGAGTGTCAGTGAGTGTCAGAGAGTGACAGAGAGTGTCTGAGAGTGTCAGTGAGTGATAGAGAGCGATAGAAAGACTCTGAGAGTGTCAGAGTGATTCATAGAGTGATAGAGTGTCAGAGAGTGATAGTGAGTGACAGAGAGTGTCTGAGAGTGTCAGAGAGTGTCAGAGAGTGATAGAGAGTGTCAGAGAGTGATAGAGAGTGACAGAGAGTGAAAGAGAGTGACAGAGAGTGTCAGAGAGTGATAGAGAGTGTCAGAGAGTGATAGAACGTGTCAGAGAGTGATAGAGAGTGACAGAGAGTTTCTGAGAGTGTCTGAGAGTGTCAGAGAGTGTCAGAGTGTGTCAGAGAGTGACAGAGAGTGACAGAGAGTTTCAGAGAGTGTCATAGAGTGATGGAGAGTCAGAGTGTGTCAGAGAGCGATAGAGAGTGTCAGAGAGTGATAGAGAGTGTCAGAGAGTGATAGAGAGTGTGTGAGAGTGTCTGAGAGTGACAGAGAGTGAAAGAGAGTGTCAGAGAGTGATAGTAAGTGACAGAGAGTGTCTGACAGTGTCAGTGAGTGTCAGAGAGTGAAAGAGAGTGTCAGAGATTGTAAGAGAGTGATAGAGAGTGTCAGAGAGTGATAGAGAGTGATAGAGAGCGTCAGAGAGAATCATAGAGTGATAGAGAGTGTCAGAGTGTGTAACAGAGTGTCAGATTGTGTCAGAGTGTGTCAGAGAGTGATAGAGAGTGTCAGAGAGTGTCAGAGAGTGATAGAGACTGTCTGAGAGTGACAGAGAGAGTCTGAGAGTGTCAGTGAGTGTCTGAGAGTGACAGAGAGCGTCTGAGAGTGTCAGAGAGTGATAGAGAGTGATAGAGAGTGTCAGAGAGTGTCTGGGATTGTCAGTGAGTGATAGAGAGAGTGACAGAGAGTGTCTGAGAGTGACAGAGAGTGTCTGAGTGTGTCAGTGAGTGCGAGAGAGTGTCAGAGAGTGATAGAGATTGTCCGAGAGTGATAGAGAGTGTCAGAGAGTGATAGAGAGTGACAGAGGGTGTCTGAGAGTGTCAGAGAGTGTCAGAGTGTGTCAGAGAGTGACAGAGAGTGATAGAGAGTGACAGAGAGTGTCATAGAGTGATAGAGATTGTCAGAGAGTGTCAGAGAGTGATAGAGAGTGATTGAGTGTGTCAGAGAGTGTAAGAGAGTGATAGAGAGTGTCTGAGATTGTCTGAGAGTGACAGAGAGTGACAGAGAATGTCTGAGAGTGTCAGTGAGTGTCAGAGAGCGATAGAGAGTGTCTGAGAGTGTCAGAGAGTGATAGAGAGTGATAGAGAGTGTCAGAGAGTGTCTGGGATTGTCAGTGAGTGATAGAGAGAGTGACAGAGAGTGTCTGAGAGTGACAGAGAGTGTCTGAGTGTGTCAGTGAGTGCGAGAGAGTGTCAGAGAGTGATAGAGATTGTCCGAGAGTGATAGAGAGTGTCAGAGAGTGATAGAGAGTGACAGAGGGTGTCTGAGAGTGTCAGAGAGTGTCAGAGTGTGTCAGAGAGTGACAGAGAGTGATAGAGAGTGACAGAGAGTGTCATAGAGTGATAGAGATTGTCAGAGAGTGTCAGAGAGTGATAGAGAGTGATTGAGTGTGTCAGAGAGTGTAAGAGAGTGATAGAGAGTGTCTGAGATTGTCTGAGAGTGACAGAGAGTGACAGAGAATGTCTGAGAGTGTCAGTGAGTGTCAGAGAGCGATAGAGAGTGTCTGAGAGTGTCAGAGAGTGATAGAGAGTGTCAGAGAGTGTCAGAGATTGTCAGAGAGTGTCAGAGTGTGTCAGAGAGTGTCAGAGAGTGATACAGAGTGACAGAGAGTGTCAGAGAGTGATAGAGCGTGTCAGAGAGTGATAGAGAGTGATAGAGAGTGTCAGAGAGTGATAGAGAGTGACAGAGAGTAATAGAGAGTGATAGAGAGTGTCAGAGAGTGTCAGAGAGTGATATAGAGTGTCAGAGAGTGATAGAGAGTGATAGAGAGTGTCAGAGAGTGTCATAGAGTGATAGAGAGTGTCAGAGTGTGTCAGAGAGTGATAGACAGTGATTGAGTGTGTCAGACAGTGTCAGAGAGCGATAGAGAGTGTCAGAGAGAGATAGAGAGTGTCAGTGTGATCGATAGTGTCTGAGAGTGTCAGAGAGTGTCATAGAGTGATAGAGAGTGTCAGAGTGTGTCAGAGAGTGATAGACAGTGATTGAGTGTGTCAGACAGTGTCAGAGAGCGATAGATAGTGTCAGAGAGAGATAGAGAGTGTCAGAGTGATAGAGAGTGTCTGAGAGTATCTGAGAGTGACAGAGAGTGAAAGAGAGTGTCTGAGAGTGTCAGTGAGTGTCAGAGAGTGATAGAGAGTGACAGAGAGTGTCTGAGAGTGATAGAGAGTGACAGAGAGTGTCTGAGAGTGTCAGAGAGTGTCAGAGAGTGTCATAGAGTGATAGAGAGAGTCAGAGTGTGTCAGAGAGCGATAGAGAGTGTCAGAGAGTGTCAGAGAGTGTCAGTGAGTGACAGAGAGTGATAGAGAGTGTCAGAGAGTGATAGAGAGTGTCAGAGAGAGTGTCAGAGTGTGCCAGAGTGTGCCAGAGTGTGTCAGAGGGTGTCAGAGTGTGTCAGAGCGTGATGGAGAGTGATAGAGAGTGTCAGAGAGTGCCATAGAATGTCATTGAGTGATAGAGAGTGTCAGAGAGTGTTAAAGAGTGTCAGAGAGTGATAGAGAGTGATAGAGAGTGTCAGAGAGTGTCAGAGAGCGATAGAGAGTGTCGGAGAGTGATAGAGAGTGTCGGAGAGTGATAGAGAGTGTCAGAGAGTGATAGAGAGTGTCACAGAGTGTCAGAGAGTGATACGGAGTGTGATAGAGCGTGTCTGTGAGTGTCAGAGTGTGTCAGAGAGTGTCAGAGAGTGATAGAGAGTGTCAGAGAGTGTCAGAGAGTGTCAGAGAGTGTCAGAGAGTGATAGAGAGTGCCTGAGTGTGTCAGAGAGTGTCAGAGAGTATCAGAGAGAGTCAGAGTGTGATAGAGAGTGTCAGAGAGTGATAGAGAGTGATAGAGAGTGTACGAGAGTGAAAGAGATTGATAGAGAGCGTCAGAGAGTGATAGAGTGTCAGAGAGTGATAGAGAGTGACAGAGAGTGTCAGAGAGTGTCAGAGTCTGTCAGAGAGTGATAGAGAGTGAGAGAGAGTGTTGAGAGTGTCAGAAAGTGATAGAGAGTGATCGAGATTGATAGAGAGTTTCAGAGTGTGTCATTGTCTGTCAGAGAGTGATAGAGAGTGTCTGAGAGTGTCAGAGAGTGTCAGACAGTGTCAGAGTGTGATAGAGAGTGTCAGAGAGTGTAAGAGAGCGATAGAGAGTGATAGAGAGTGTCTGAGAGTGTCTGAGAGTGACAGAGAGTGACAGACAATGTCTGAGAGTGTCAGTGAGTGTCAGAGAGTGATAGAGAGTGTCTGAGAGTGTCCGAGAGTGATAGAGAGTGATAGAGAGTGTCAGAGAGTGTCTGGGATTGTCAGTGAGTGATAGAGAGAGTGACAGAGAGTGTCTGAGAGTGACAGAGAGTGTCTGAGTGTGTCAGTGAGTGCGAGAGAGTGTCAGAGAGTGATAGAGATTGTCCGAGAGTGATAGAGAGTGTCAGAGAGTGATAGAGAGTGACAGAGGGTGTCTGAGAGTGTCAGAGAGTGTCAGAGTGTGTCAGAGAGTGACAGAGAGTGATAGAGAGTGACAGAGAGTGTCATAGAGTGATAGAGATTGTCAGAGAGTGTCAGAGAGTGATAGAGAGTGATTGAGTGTGTCAGAGAGTGTAAGAGAGTGATAGAGAGTGTCTGAGATTGTCTGAGAGTGACAGAGAATGTCTGAGAGTGTCAGTGAGTGTCAGAGAGCGATAGAGAGTGTCTGAGAGTGTCAGAGAGTGATAGAGAGTGTCAGAGAGTGTCAGAGATTGTCAGAGAGTGTCAGAGTGTGTCAGAGAGTGTCAGAGAGTGATACAGAGTGACAGAGAGTGTCAGAGAGTGATAGAGCGTGTCAGAGAGTGATAGAGAGTGATAGAGAGTGTCAGAGAGTGATAGAGAGTGACAGAGAGTAATAGAGAGTGATAGAGAGTGTCAGAGAGTGTCAGAGAGTGATATAGAGTGTCAGAGAGTGATAGAGAGTGATAGAGAGTGTCATGGAGTGTCATAGAGTGATAGAGAGTGTCAGAGTGTGTCAGAGAGTGATAGACCGTGATTGAGTGTGTCAGACAGTGTCAGAGAGCGATAGAGAGTGTCAGAGAGAGATAGAGAGTGTCAGTGTGATCGATAGTGTCTGAGAGTGTCAGAGAGTGTCATAGAGTGATAGAGAGTGTCAGAGTGTGTCAGAGAGTGATAGACAGTGATTGAGTGTGTCAGACAGTGTCAGAGAGCGATAGATAGTGTCAGAGAGAGATAGAGAGTGTCAGAGTGATAGAGAGTGTCTGAGAGTGTCTGAGAGTGACAGAGAGTGAAAGAGAGTGTCTGAGAGTGTCAGTGAGTGTCAGAGAGTGATAGAGAGTGACAGAGAGTGTCTGAGAGTGATAGAGAGTGACAGAGAGTGTCTGAGAGTGTCAGAGAGTGTCAGAGAGTGTCATAGAGTGATAGAGAGAGTCAGAGTGTGTCAGAGAGCGATAGAGAGTGTCAGAGAGTGTCAGAGAGTGTCAGTGAGTGACAGAGAGTGATAGAGAGTGTCAGAGAGTGATAGAGAGTGTCAGAGAGAGTGTCAGAGTGTGCCAGAGTGTGCCAGAGTGTGTCAGAGGGTGTCAGAGTGTGTCAGAGCGTGATGGAGAGTGATAGAGAGTGTCAGAGAGTGCCATAGAATGTCATTGAGTGATAGAGAGTGTCAGAGAGTGTTAAAGAGTGTCAGAGAGTGATAGAGAGTGATAGAGAGTGTCAGAGAGTGTCAGAGAGCGATAGAGAGTGTCGGAGAGTGATAGAGAGTGTCGGAGAGTGATAGAGAGTGTCAGAGAGTGATAGAGAGTGTCACAGAGTGTCAGAGAGTGATACGGAGTGTGATAGAGCGTGTCTGTGAGTGTCAGAGTGTGTCAGAGAGTGTCAGAGAGTGATAGAGAGTGTCAGAGAGTGTCAGAGAGTGTCAGAGAGTGTCAGAGAGTGATAGAGAGTGCCTGAGTGTGTCAGAGAGTGTCAGAGAGTATCAGAGAGAGTCAGAGTGTGATAGAGAGTGTCAGAGAGTGATAGAGAGTGATAGAGAGTGTACGAGAGTGAAAGAGATTGATAGAGAGCGTCAGAGAGTGATAGAGTGTCAGAGAGTGATAGAGAGTGACAGAGAGTGTCTGAGAGTGTCAGAGAGTGTCAGAGTCTGTCAGAGAGTGATAGAGAGTGAGAGAGAGTGTTGAGAGTGTCAGAAAGTGATAGAGAGTGATCGAGATTGATAGAGAGTTTCAGAGTGTGTCATTGTCTGTCAGAGAGTGATAGAGAGTGTCTGAGAGTGTCAGAGAGTGTCAGACAGTGTCAGAGTGTGATAGAGAGTGTCAGAGAGTGTAAGAGAGCGATAGAGAGTGATAGAGAGTGTCTGAGAGTGTCTGAGAGTGACAGAGAGTGACAGACAATGTCTGAGAGTGTCAGTGAGTGTCAGAGAGTGATAGAGAGTGTCTGAGAGTGTCCGAGAGTGATAGAGAGTGATAGAGAGTGTCAGAGAGTGTCTGGGATTGTCAGTGAGTGATAGAGAGAGTGACAGAGAGTGTCTGAGAGTGACAGAGAGTGTCTGAGTGTGTCAGTGAGTGCGAGAGAGTGTCAGAGAGTGATAGAGATTGTCCGAGAGTGATAGAGAGTGACAGAGGGTGTCTGAGAGTGTCTGAGAGTGTCAGAGTGTGTCAGAGAGTGACAGAGAGTGATAGAGAGTGACAGAGAGTGTCATAGAGTGATAGAGAATGTCAGAGAGTGTCAGAGAGTGATAGAGAGTGATTGAGTGTGTCAGAGAGTGTAAGAGAGTGATAGAGAGTGTCTGAGATTGTCTGAGAGTGACAGAGAGTGACAGAGAATGTCTGAGAGTGTCAGTGAGTGTCAGAGAGCGATAGAGAGTGTCTGAGAGTGTCAGAGAGTGATAGAGAGTGATAGAGAGTGTCAGAGAGTGTCTGGGATTGTCAGTGAGTGATAGAGAGAGTGACAGAGAGTGTCTGAGAGTGACAGAGAGTGTCTGAGTGTGTCAGTGAGTGCGAGAGAGTGTCAGAGAGTGATAGAGATTGTCCGAGAGTGATAGAGAGTGTCAGAGAGTGATAGAGAGTGACAGAGGGTGTCTGAGAGTGTCAGAGAGTGTCAGAGTGTGTCAGAGAGTGACAGACAGTGATAGAGAGTGACAGAGAGTGTCATAGAGTGATAGAGATTGTCAGAGAGTGTCAGAGAGTGATAGAGAGTGATTGAGTGTGTCAGAGAGTGTAAGAGAGTGATAGAGTGTCTGAGATTGTCTGAGAGTGACAGAGAGTGACAGAGAATGTCTGAGAGTGTCAGTGAGTGTCAGAGAGCGATAGAGAGTGTCTGAGAGTGTCAGAGAGTGATAGAGAGTGCCAGAGAGTGTCAGAGATTGTCAGAGAGTGTCAGAGTGTGTCAGAGAGTGTCAGAGAGTGATACAGAGTGACAGAGAGTGTCAGAGAGTGATAGAGCGTGTCAGAGAGTGATAGAGAGTGATAGAGAGTGTCAGAGAGTGATAGAGAGTGACAGAGAGTAATAGAGAGTGATAGAGAGTGTCAGAGAGTGTCAGAGAGTGATATAGAGTGTCAGAGAGTGATAGAGAGTGATAGAGAGTGTCAGAGAGTGTCATAGAGTGATAGAGAGTGTCAGAGAGTGATAGACAGTGATTGAGTGTGTCAGACAGTGTCAGAGAGCGATAGAGAGTGTCAGAGAGAGATAGAGAGTGTCAGTGTGATCGATAGTGTCTGAGAGTGTCAGAGAGTGTCATAGAGTGATAGAGAGTGTCAGAGTGTGTCAGAGAGTGATAGACAGTGATTGAGTGTGTCAGACAGTGTCAGAGAGCGATAGATAGTGTCAGAGAGAGATAGAGAGTGTCAGAGTGATAGAGAGTGTCTGAGAGTGTCTGAGAGTGACAGAGAGTGAAAGAGAGTGTCTGAGAGTGTCAGTGAGTGTCAGAGAGTGATAGAGAGTGACAGAGAGTGTCTGAGAGTGATAGAGAGTGACAGAGAGTGTCTGAGAGTGTCAGAGAGTGTCAGAGAGTGTCATAGAGTGATAGAGAGAGTCAGAGTGTGTCAGAGAGCGATAGAGAGTGTCAGAGAGTGTCAGAGAGTGTCAGTGAGTGACAGAGAGTGATAGAGAGTGTCAGAGAGTGATAGAGAGTGTCAGAGAGAGTGTCAGAGTGTGCCAGAGTGTGCCAGAGTGTGTCAGAGGGTGTCAGAGTGTGTCAGAGCGTGATGGAGAGTGATAGAGAGTGTCAGAGAGTGCCATAGAATGTCATTGAGTGATAGAGAGTGTCAGAGAGTGTTAAAGAGTGTCAGAGAGTGATAGAGAGTGATAGAGAGTGTCAGAGAGTGTCAGAGAGCGATAGAGAGTGTCGGAGAGTGATAGAGAGTGTCGGAGAGTGATAGAGAGTGTCAGAGAGTGATAGAGAGTGTCACAGAGTGTCAGAGAGTGATACGGAGTGTGATAGAGCGTGTCTGTGAGTGTCAGAGTGTGTCAGAGAGTGTCAGAGAGTGATAGAGAGTGTCAGAGAGTGTCAGAGAGTGTCAGAGAGTGTCAGAGAGTGATAGAGAGTGCCTGAGTGTGTCAGAGAGTGTCAGAGAGTATCAGAGAGAGTCAGAGTGTGATAGAGAGTGTCAGAGAGTGATAGAGAGTGATAGAGAGTGTACGAGAGTGAAAGAGATTGATAGAGAGCGTCAGAGAGTGATAGAGTGTCAGAGAGTGATAGAGAGTGACAGAGAGTGTCTGAGAGTGTCAGAGAGTGTCAGAGTCTGTCAGAGAGTGATAGAGAGTGAGAGAGAGTGTTGAGAGTGTCAGAAAGTGATAGAGAGTGATCGAGATTGATAGAGAGTTTCAGAGTGTGTCATTGTCTGTCAGAGAGTGATAGAGAGTGTCTGAGAGTGTCAGAGAGTGTCAGACAGTGTCAGAGTGTGATAGAGAGTGTCAGAGAGTGTAAGAGAGCGATAGAGAGTGATAGAGAGTGTCTGAGAGTGTCTGAGAGTGACAGAGAGTGACAGACAATGTCTGAGAGTGTCAGTGAGTGTCAGAGAGTGATAGAGAGTGTCTGAGAGTGTCCGAGAGTGATAGAGAGTGATAGAGAGTGTCAGAGAGTGTCTGGGATTGTCAGTGAGTGATAGAGAGAGTGACAGAGAGTGTCTGAGAGTGACAGAGAGTGTCTGAGTGTGTCAGTGAGTGCGAGAGAGTGTCAGAGAGTGATAGAGATTGTCCGAGAGTGATAGAGAGTGTCAGAGAGTGATAGAGAGTGACAGAGGGTGTCTGAGAGTGTCAGAGAGTGTCAGAGTGTGTCAGAGAGTGACAGAGAGTGATAGAGAGTGACAGAGAGTGTCATAGAGTGATAGAGAATGTCAGAGAGTGTCAGAGAGTGATAGAGAGTGATTGAGTGTGTCAGAGAGTGTAAGAGAGTGATAGAGAGTGTCTGAGATTGTCTGAGAGTGACAGAGAGTGACAGAGAATGTCTGAGAGTGTCAGTGAGTGTCAGAGAGCGATAGAGAGTGTCTGAGAGTGTCAGAGAGTGATAGAGAGTGATAGAGAGTGTCAGAGAGTGTCTGGGATTGTCAGTGAGTGATAGAGAGAGTGACAGAGAGTGTCTGAGAGTGTCAGAGAGTGTCTGAGTGTGTCAGTGAGTGCGAGAGAGTGTCAGAGAGTGATAGAGATTGTCCGAGAGTGATAGAGAGTGTCAGAGAGTGATAGAGAGTGACAGAGGGTGTCTGAGAGTGTCAGAGAGTGTCAGAGTGTGTCAGAGAGTGACAGAGAGTGACAGACAGTGATAGAGAGTGACAGAGAGTGTCATAGAGTGATAGAGATTGTCAGAGAGTGTCAGAGAGTGATAGAGAGTGATTGAGTGTGTCAGAGAGTGTAAGAGAGTGATAGAGTGTCTGAGATTGTCTGAGAGTGACAGAGAGTGACAGAGAATGTCTGAGAGTGTCAGTGAGTGTCAGAGAGCGATAGAGAGTGTCTGAGAGTGTCAGAGAGTGATAGAGAGTGTCAGAGAGTGTCAGAGATTGTCAGAGAGTGTCAGAGTGTGTCAGAGAGTGTCAGAGAGTGATACAGAGTGACAGAGAGTGTCAGAGAGTGATAGAGCGTGTCAGAGAGTGATAGAGAGTGATAGAGAGTGTCAGAGAGTGATAGAGAGTGACAGAGAGTGTCAGAGAGTGTCATAGAGTGATAGAGAGTGTCAGAGTGTGTCAGAGAGTGATAGACAGTGATTGAGTGTGTCAGACAGTGTCAGAGAGCGATAGAGAGTGTCAGAGAGAGATAGAGAGTGTCAGTGTGATCGATAGTGTCTGAGAGTGTCAGAGAGTGTCATAGAGTGATAGAGAGTGTCAGAGTGTGTCAGAGAGTGATAGACAGTGATTGAGTGTGTCAGACAGTGTCAGAGAGCGATAGATAGTGTCAGAGAGAGATAGAGAGTGTCAGAGTGATAGAGAGTGTCTGAGAGTGACAGAGAGTGAAAGAGAGTGTCTGAGAGTGTCAGTGAGTGTCAGAGAGTGATAGAGAGTGACAGAGAGTGTCTGAGAGTGATAGATAGTGACAGAGAGTGTCTGAGAGTGTCAGAGAGTGTCAGAGAGTGTCATAGAGTGATAGAGAGAGTCAGAGTGTGTCAGAGAGCGATAGAGAGTGTCAGAGAGTGTCAGAGAGTGTCAGTGAGTGACAGAGAGTGATAGAGAGTGTCAGAGAGTGATAGAGAGTGTCAGAGAGTGATAGAGAGTGTCAGAGAGAGTGTCAGAGTGTGCCAGAGTGTGCCAGAGTGTGTCAGAGGGAGTCAGAGTGTGTCAGAGCGTGATGGAGAGTGATAGAGAGTGTCAGAGAGTGCCATAGAATGTCATTGAGTGATAGAGAGTGTCAGAGAGTGTTAAAGAGTGTCAGAGAGTGATAGAGAGTGATAGAGAGTGTCAGAGAGTGTCAGAGAGCGATAGAGAGTGTCGGAGAGTGATAGAGACTGTCGGAGAGTGTCAGAGAGTGTCAGTGAGTGACAGAGAGTGATAGAGAGTGTCAGAGAGCGATAGAGAGTGTCAGAGTGTGCCAGAGTGTGCCAGAGTGTGTCAGAGGGTGTCAGAGTGTGTCAGAGCGTGATGGAGAGTGATAGAGAGTGTCAGAGAGTGCCATAGAATGTCATTGAGTGATAGAGAGTGTCAGAGAGTGTTAAAGAGTGTCAGAGAGTGATAGAGAGTGATAGAGAGTGTCAGAGAGTGTCAGAGAGCGATAGAGAGTGTCGGAGAGTGATAGAGACTGTCGGAGAGTGATAGAGAGTGTCAGAGAGTGATAGAGAGTGTCACAGAGTGTCAGAGAGTGATACGGAGTGTGATAGAGCGTGTCTGTGAGTGTCAGAGTGTGTCAGAGAGTGTCAGAGAGTGATAGAGAGTGTCAGAGAGTGTCAGAGAGTGTCAGAGAGTGTCAGAGAGTGATAGAGAGTGCCTGAGTGTGTCAGAGAGTGTCAGAGAGTATCAGAGAGAGTCAGAGTGTGATAGAGAGTGTCAGAGAGTGATAGAGAGTGATAGAGAGTGTACGAGAGTGAAAGAGATTGATAGAGAGCGTCAGAGAGTGATAGAGTGTCAGAGAGTGATAGAGAGTGACAGAGAGTGTCTGAGAGTGTCAGAGAGTGTCAGAGTCTGTCAGAGAGTGATAGAGAGTGAGAGAGAGTGTTGAGAGTGTCAGAAAGTGATAGAGAGTGATCGAGATTGATAGAGAGTTTCAGAGTGTGTCATTGTCTGTCAGAGAGTGATAGAGAGTGTCTGAGAGTGTCAGAGAGTGTCAGACAGTGTCAGAGTGTGATAGAGAGTGTCAGAGAGTGTAAGAGAGCGATAGAGAGTGATAGAGAGTGTCTGAGAGTGTCTGAGAGTGACAGAGAGTGACAGACAATGTCTGAGAGTGTCAGTGAGTGTCAGAGAGTGATAGAGAGTGTCTGAGAGTGTCCGAGAGTGATAGAGAGTGATAGAGAGTGTCAGAGAGTGTCTGGGATTGTCAGTGAGTGATAGAGAGAGTGACAGAGAGTGTCTGAGAGTGACAAAGAGTGTCTGAGTGTGTCAGTGAGTGCGAGAGAGTGTCAGAGAGTGATAGAGATTGTCCGAGAGTGATAGAGAGTGTCAGAGAGTGATAGAGAGTGACAGAGGGTGTCTGAGAGTGTCAGAGAGTGTCAGAGTGTGTCAGAGAGTGACAGAGAGTGATAGAGAGTGACAGAGAGTGTCATAGAGTGATAGAGAATGTCAGAGAGTGTCAGAGAGTGATAGAGAGTGATTGAGTGTGTCAGAGAGTGTAAGAGAGTGATAGAGAGTGTCTGAGATTGTCTGAGAGTGACAGAGAGTGACAGAGAATGTCTGAGAGTGTCAGTGAGTGTCAGAGAGCGATAGAGAGTGTCTGAGAGTGTCAGAGAGTGATAGAGAGTGATAGAGAGTGTCAGAGAGTGTCTGGGATTGTCAGTGAGTGATAGAGAGAGTGACAGAGAGTGTCTGAGAGTGACAGAGAGTGTCTGAGTGTGTCAGTGAGTGCGAGAGAGTGTCAGAGAGTGATAGAGATTGTCCGAGAGTGATAGAGAGTGTCAGAGAGTGATAGAGAGTGACAGAGGGTGTCTGAGAGTGTCAGAGAGTGTCAGAGTGTGTCAGAGAGTGACAGAGAGTGATAGAGAGTGACAGAGAGTGTCATAGAGTGATAGAGATTGTCAGAGAGTGTCAGAGAGTGATAGAGAGTGATTGAGTGTGTCAGAGAGTGTAAGAGAGTGATAGAGTGTCTGAGATTGTCTGAGAGTGACAGAGAGTGACAGAGAATGTCTGAGAGTGTCAGTGAGTGTCAGAGAGCGATAGAGAGTGTCTGAGAGTGTCAGAGAGTGATAGAGAGTGTCAGAGAGTGTCAGAGATTGTCAGAGAGTGATACAGAGTGACAGAGAGTGTCAGAGAGTGATAGAGCGTGTCAGAGAGTGATAGAGAGTGATAGAGAGTGTCAGAGAGTGATAGAGAGTGACAGAGAGTAATAGAGAGTGATAGAGAGTGTCAGAGAGTGTCAGAGAGTGATATAGAGTGTCAGAGAGTGATAGAGAGTGATAGAGAGTGTCAGAGAGTGTCATAGAGTGATAGAGAGTGTCAGAGTGTGTCAGAGAGTGATAGACAGTGATTGAGTGTGTCAGACAGTGTCAGAGAGCGATAGAGAGTGTCAGAGAGAGATAGAGAGTGTCAGTGTGATCGATAGTGTCTGAGAGTGTCAGAGAGTGTCTTAGAGTGATAGAGAGTGTCAGAGTGTGTCAGAGAGTGATAGACAGTGATTGAGTGTGTCAGACAGTGTCAGAGAGCGATAGATAGTGTCAGAGAGAGATAGAGAGTGTCAGAGTGATAGAGAGTGTCTGAGAGTGTCTGAGAGTGACAGAGAGTGAAAGAGAGTGTCTGAGAGTGTCAGTGAGTGTCAGAGAGTGATAGAGAGTGACAGAGAGTGTCTGAGAGTGATAGAGAGTGACAGAGAGTGTCTGAGAGTGTCAGAGAGTGTCAGAGAGTGTCATAGAGTGATAGAGAGAGTCAGAGTGTGTCAGAGAGCGATAGAGAGTGTCAGAGAGTGTCAGAGAGTGTCAGTGAGTGACAGAGAGTGATAGAGAGTGTCAGAGAGCGATAGAGAGTGTCAGAGTGTGCCAGAGTGTGCCAGAGTGTGTCAGAGGGTGTCAGAGTGTGTCAGAGCGTGATGGAGAGTGATAGAGAGTGTCAGAGAGTGCCATAGAATGTCATTGAGTGATAGAGAGTGTCAGAGAGTGTTAAAGAGTGTCAGAGAGTGATAGAGAGTGATAGAGAGTGTCAGAGAGTGTCAGAGAGCGATAGAGAGTGTCGGAGAGTGATAGAGACTGTCGGAGAGTGATAGAGAGTGTCAGAGAGTGATAGAGAGTGTCACAGAGTGTCAGAGAGTGATACGGAGTGTGATAGAGCGTGTCTGTGAGTGTCAGAGTGTGTCAGAGAGTGTCAGAGAGTGATAGAGAGTGTCAGAGAGTGTCAGAGAGTGTCAGAGAGTGTCAGAGAGTGATAGAGAGTGCCTGAGTGTGTCAGAGAGTGTCAGAGAGTATCAGAGAGAGTCAGAGTGTGATAGAGAGTGTCAGAGAGTGATAGAGAGTGATAGAGAGTGTACGAGAGTGAAAGAGATTGATAGAGAGCGTCAGAGAGTGATAGAGTGTCAGAGAGTGATAGAGAGTGACAGAGAGTGTCTGAGAGTGTCAGAGAGTGTCAGAGTCTGTCAGAGAGTGATAGAGAGTGAGAGAGAGTGTTGAGAGTGTCAGAAAGTGATAGAGAGTGATCGAGATTGATAGAGAGTTTCAGAGTGTGTCATTGTCTGTCAGAGAGTGATAGAGAGTGTCTGAGAGTGTCAGAGAGTGTCAGACAGTGTCAGAGTGTGATAGAGAGTGTCAGAGATTGATAGAGAGTGATAGAGAGTGTACGAGAGTGTCAGAGAGCGATAGAGAGTGTCAGAGAGAGATAGAGAGTGTCAGAGTGATAGAGAGTGTCTGAGAGTGTCTGAGAGTGACAGAGAGTGTCTGAGTGTGTCAGTGAGTGCGAGAGAGTGTCAGAGAGTGATAGAGATTGTCCGAGAGTGATAGAGAGTGTCAGAGAGTGATAGAGAGTGATTGAGTGTGTCAGAGAGTGTCAGAGAGCGATAGAGAGTGTCAGAGAGAGATAGAGAGTGTCAGAGTGATAGAGAGTGTCTGAGAGTGTCTGAGAGTGACAGAGAGTGTCTGAGTGTGTCAGTGAGTGCGAGAGAGTGTCAGAGAGTGATAGAGATTGTCCGAGAGTGATAGAGAGTGTCAGAGAGTGATAGAGAGTGACAGAGGGTGTCTGAGAGTGACAGAGAGTGTCTGAGTGTGTCAGTGAGTGCGAGAGAGTGTCAGAGAGTGATAGAGATTGTCCGAGAGTGATAGAGAGTGTCAGAGAGTGTCTGGGATTGTCAGTGAGTGATAGAGAGAGTGACAGAGAGTGTCTGAGAGTGACAGAGAGTGTCTGAGTGTGTCAGTGAGTGCGAGAGAGTGTCAGAGAGTGATAGAGATTGTCCGAGAGTGATAGAGAGTGTCAGAGAGTGATAGAGAGTGACAGAGGGTGTCTGAGAGTGTCAGAGTGTGTCAGAGAGTGACAGAGAGTGATAGAGAGTGACAGAGAGTGTCATAGAGTGATAGAGATTGTCAGAGAGTGTCAGAGAGTGATAGAGAGTGATTGAGTGTGTCAGAGAGTGTAAGAGAGTGATAGAGTGTCTGAGATTGTCTGAGAGTGACAGAGAGTGACAGAGAATGTCTGAGAGTGTCAGTGAGTGTCAGAGAGCGATAGAGAGTGTCTGAGAGTGTCAGAGAGTGATAGAGAGTGTCAGAGAGTGTCAGAGATTGTCAGAGAGTGTCAGAGTGTGTCAGAGAGTGTCAGAGAGTGATACAGAGTGACAGAGAGTGTCAGAGAGTGATAGAGCGTGTCAGAGAGTGATAGAGAGTGATAGAGAGTGTCAGAGAGTGATAGAGAGTGACAGAGAGTAATAGAGAGTGATAGAGAGTGTCAGAGAGTGTCAGAGAGTGATATAGAGTGTCAGAGAGTGATAGAGAGTGATAGAGAGTGTCAGAGAGTGTCATAGAGTGATAGAGAGTGTCAGAGTGTGTCAGAGAGTGATAGACAGTGATTGAGTGTGTCAGACAGTGTCAGAGAGCGATAGAGAGTGTCAGAGAGAGATAGAGAGTGTCAGTGTGATCGATAGTGTCTGAGAGTGTCAGAGAGTGTCTTAGAGTGATAGAGAGTGTCAGAGTGTGTCAGAGAGTGATAGACAGTGATTGAGTGTGTCAGACAGTGTCAGAGAGCGATAGATAGTGTCAGAGAGAGATAGAGAGTGTCAGAGTGATAGAGAGTGTCTGAGAGTGTCTGAGAGTGACAGAGAGTGAAAGAGAGTGTCTGAGAGTGTCAGTGAGTGTCAGAGAGTGATAGAGAGTGACAGAGAGTGTCTGAGAGTGATAGAGAGTGACAGAGAGTGTCTGAGAGTGTCAGAGAGTGTCAGAGAGTGTCATAGAGTGATAGAGAGAGTCAGAGTGTGTCAGAGAGCGATAGAGAGTGTCAGAGAGTGTCAGAGAGTGTCAGTGAGTGACAGAGAGTGATAGAGAGTGTCAGAGAGCGATAGAGAGTGTCAGAGTGTGCCAGAGTGTGCCAGAGTGTGTCAGAGGGTGTCAGAGTGTGTCAGAGCGTGATGGAGAGTGATAGAGAGTGTCAGAGAGTGCCATAGAATGTCATTGAGTGATAGAGAGTGTCAGAGAGTGTTAAAGAGTGTCAGAGAGTGATAGAGAGTGATAGAGAGTGTCAGAGAGTGTCAGAGAGCGATAGAGAGTGTCGGAGAGTGATAGAGACTGTCGGAGAGTGATAGAGAGTGTCAGAGAGTGATAGAGAGTGTCACAGAGTGTCAGAGAGTGATACGGAGTGTGATAGAGCGTGTCTGTGAGTGTCAGAGTGTGTCAGAGAGTGTCAGAGAGTGATAGAGAGTGTCAGAGAGTGTCAGAGAGTGTCAGAGAGTGTCAGAGAGTGATAGAGAGTGCCTGAGTGTGTCAGAGAGTGTCAGAGAGTATCAGAGAGAGTCAGAGTGTGATAGAGAGTGTCAGAGAGTGATAGAGAGTGATAGAGAGTGTACGAGAGTGAAAGAGATTGATAGAGAGCGTCAGAGAGTGATAGAGTGTCAGAGAGTGATAGAGAGTGACAGAGAGTGTCTGAGAGTGTCAGAGAGTGTCAGAGTCTGTCAGAGAGTGATAGAGAGTGAGAGAGAGTGTTGAGAGTGTCAGAAAGTGATAGAGAGTGATCGAGATTGATAGAGAGTTTCAGAGTGTGTCATTGTCTGTCAGAGAGTGATAGAGAGTGTCTGAGAGTGTCAGAGAGTGTCAGACAGTGTCAGAGTGTGATAGAGAGTGTCAGAGATTGATAGAGAGTGATAGAGAGTGTACGAGAGTGTCAGAGAGCGATAGAGAGTGTCAGAGAGAGATAGAGAGTGTCAGAGTGATAGAGAGTGTCTGAGAGTGTCTGAGAGTGACAGAGAGTGTCTGAGTGTGTCAGTGAGTGCGAGAGAGTGTCAGAGAGTGATAGAGATTGTCCGAGAGTGATAGAGAGTGTCAGAGAGTGATAGAGAGTGATTGAGTGTGTCAGAGAGTGTCAGAGAGCGATAGAGAGTGTCAGAGAGAGATAGAGAGTGTCAGAGTGATAGAGAGTGTCTGAGAGTGTCTGAGAGTGACAGAGAGTGTCTGAGTGTGTCAGTGAGTGCGAGAGAGTGTCAGAGAGTGATAGAGATTGTCCGAGAGTGATAGAGAGTGTCAGAGAGTGATAGAGAGTGACAGAGGGTGTCTGAGAGTGACAGAGAGTGTCTGAGTGTGTCAGTGAGTGCGAGAGAGTGTCAGAGAGTGATAGAGATTGTCCGAGAGTGATAGAGAGTGTCAGAGAGTGATAGAGAGTGACAGAGGGTGTCTGAGAGTGTCAGAGAGTGTCAGAGTGTGTCAGAGAGTGACAGAGAGTGATAGAGAGTGACAGAGAGTGTCATAGAGTGATAGAGATTGTCAGAGAGTGTCAGAGAGTGATAGAGAGTGATTGAGTGTGTCAGAGAGTGTAAGAGAGTGATAGAGAGTGTCTGAGATTGTCTGAGAGTGACAGAGAGTGACAGAGAATGTCTGAGAGTGTCAGTGAGTGTCAGAGAGCGATAGAGAGTGTCTGAGAGTGTCAGAGAGTGATAGAGAGTGTCAGAGAGTGTCAGAGAGTGTCAGAGATTGTCAGAGAGTGTCAGAGTGTGTCAGAGAGTGTCAGAGAGTGATACAGAGTGACAGAGAGTGTCAGAGAGTGATAGAGCGTGTCAGAGAGTGATAGAGAGTGATAGAGAGTGTCAGAGAGTGATAGAGAGTGACAGAGAGTAATAGAGAGTGATAGAGAGTGTCAGAGAGTGTCAGAGAGTGATATAGAGTGTCAGAGAGTGATAGAGAGTGATAGAGAGTGTCAGAGAGTGTCATAGAGTGATAGAGAGTGTCAGAGTGTGTCAGAGAGTGATAGACAGTGATTGAGTGTGTCAGACAGTGTCAGAGAGCGATAGAGAGTGTCAGAGAGAGATAGAGAGTGTCAGTGTGATCGATAGTGTCTGAGAGTGTCAGAGAGTGTCATAGAGTGATAGAGAGTGTCAGAGTGTGTCAGAGAGTGATAGACAGTGATTGAGTGTGTCAGACAGTGTCAGAGAGCGATAGATAGTGTCAGAGAGAGATAGAGAGTGTCAGAGTGATAGAGAGTGTCTGAGAGTGTCTGAGAGTGACAGAGAGTGACAGAGAGTGAAAGAGAGTGTCTGAGAGTGTCAGTGAGTGTCAGAGAGTGATAGAGAGTGACAGAGAGTGTCTGAGAGTGATAGAGAGTGGCAGAGAGTGTCTGAGAGTGTCTGAGAGTGTCAGAGAGTGTCAGAGAGTGTCATAGAGTGATAGAGAGAGTCAGAGTGTGTCAGAGAGCGATAGAGAGTGTCAGAGAGTGTCAGAGAGTGTCAGTGAGTGACAGAGAGTGATAGAGAGTGTCAGAGAGTGATAGAGAGTGTCAGAGAGAGTGTCAGAGTGTGCCAGAGTGTGCCAGAGTGTGTCAGAGGGTGTCAGAGTGTGTCAGAGCGTGATGGAGAGTGATAGAGAGTGTCAGAGAGTGCCATAGAATGTCATTGAGTGATAGAGAGTGTCAGAGAGTGTTAAAGAGTGTCAGAGAGTGATAGAGAGTGATAGAGAGTGTCAGAGAGTGTCAGAGAGCGATAGAGAGTGTCGGAGAGTGATAGAGAGTGTCAGAGAGTGATAGAGAGTGTCACAGAGTGTCAGAGAGTGATACGGAGTGTGATAGAGCATGTCTGTGAGTGTCAGAGTGTGTCAGAGAGTGTCAGAGAGTGATAGAGAGTGTCAGAGAGTGTCAGAGAGTGTCAGAGAGTGTCAGAGAGTGATAGAGATTGTCCGAGAGTGATAGAGAGTGTCAGAGAGTGATAGAGAGTGACAGAGGGTGTCTGAGAGTGACAGAGAGTGTCTGAGTGTGTCAGTGAGTGCGAGAGAGTGTCAGAGAGTGATAGAGATTGTCCGAGAGTGATAGAGAGTGTCAGAGAGTGATAGAGAGTGACAGAGGGTGTCTGAGAGTGTCAGAGAGTGTCAGAGTGTGTCAGAGAGTGACAGAGAGTGATAGAGAGTGACAGAGAGTGTCATAGAGTGATAGAGATTGTCAGAGAGTGTCAGAGAGTGATAGAGAGTGATTGAGTGTGTCAGAGAGTGTAAGAGAGTGATAGAGAGTGTCTGAGATTGTCTGAGAGTGACAGAGAGTGACAGAGAATGTCTGAGAGTGTCAGTGAGTGTCAGAGAGCGATAGAGAGTGTCTGAGAGTGTCAGAGAGTGATAGAGAGTGTCAGAGAGTGTCAGAGAGTGTCAGAGATTGTCAGAGAGTGTCAGAGTGTGTCAGAGAGTGTCAGAGAGTGATACAGAGTGACAGAGAGTGTCAGAGAGTGATAGAGCGTGTCAGAGAGTGATAGAGAGTGATAGAGAGTGTCAGAGAGTGATAGAGAGTGACAGAGAGTAATAGAGAGTGATAGAGAGTGTCAGAGAGTGTCAGAGAGTGATATAGAGTGTCAGAGAGTGATAGAGAGTGATAGAGAGTGTCAGAGAGTGTCATAGAGTGATAGAGAGTGTCAGAGTGTGTCAGAGAGTGATAGACAGTGATTGAGTGTGTCAGACAGTGTCAGAGAGCGATAGAGAGTGTCAGAGAGAGATAGAGAGTGTCAGTGTGATCGATAGTGTCTGAGAGTGTCAGAGAGTGTCATAGAGTGATAGAGAGTGTCAGAGTGTGTCAGAGAGTGATAGACAGTGATTGAGTGTGTCAGACAGTGTCAGAGAGCGATAGATAGTGTCAGAGAGAGATAGAGAGTGTCAGAGTGATAGAGAGTGTCTGAGAGTGTCTGAGAGTGACAGAGAGTGACAGAGAGTGAAAGAGAGTGTCTGAGAGTGTCAGTGAGTGTCAGAGAGTGATAGAGAGTGACAGAGAGTGTCTGAGAGTGATAGAGAGTGGCAGAGAGTGTCTGAGAGTGTCTGAGAGTGTCAGAGAGTGTCAGAGAGTGTCATAGAGTGATAGAGAGAGTCAGAGTGTGTCAGAGAGCGATAGAGAGTGTCAGAGAGTGTCAGAGAGTGTCAGTGAGTGACAGAGAGTGATAGAGAGTGTCAGAGAGTGATAGAGAGTGTCAGAGAGAGTGTCAGAGTGTGCCAGAGTGTGCCAGAGTGTGTCAGAGGGTGTCAGAGTGTGTCAGAGCGTGATGGAGAGTGATAGAGAGTGTCAGAGAGTGCCATAGAATGTCATTGAGTGATAGAGAGTGTCAGAGAGTGTTAAAGAGTGTCAGAGAGTGATAGAGAGTGATAGAGAGTGTCAGAGAGTG
Source organism: Heterodontus francisci (assembly GCF_036365525.1). Taxonomy (NCBI): domain Eukaryota; kingdom Metazoa; phylum Chordata; class Chondrichthyes; order Heterodontiformes; family Heterodontidae; genus Heterodontus; species Heterodontus francisci. The sequence goes on from NW_027141906.1 coordinate 55,711, forward strand.
TCAGAGAGCGATAGAGAGTGTCGGAGAGTGATAGAGAGTGTCAGAGAGTGATAGAGAGTGTCACAGAGTGTCAGAGAGTGATACGGAGTGTGATAGAGCATGTCTGTGAGTGTCAGAGTGTGTCAGAGAGTGTCAGAGAGTGATAGAGAGTGTCAGAGAGTGTCAGAGAGTGTCAGAGAGTGTCAGAGAGTGTCAGAGAGTGATAGAGAGTGCCTGAGTGTGTCAGAGAGTGTCAGAGAGTATCAGAGAGAGTCAGAGTGTGATAGAGAGTGTCAGAGAGTGATAGAGAGTGATAGAGAGTGTACGAGAGTGAAAGAGATTGATAGAGAGCGTCAGAGAGTGATAGAGTGTCAGAGAGTGATAGAGAGTGACAGAGAGTGTCAGAGAGTGTCAGAGTCTGTCAGAGAGTGATAGAGAGTGAGAGAGAGTGTTGAGAGTGTCAGAAAGTGATAGAGAGTGATCGAGATTGATAGAGAGTTTCAGAGTGTGTCATTGTCTGTCAGAGAGTGATAGAGAGTGTCTGAGAGTGTCAGAGAGTGTCAGACAGTGTCAGAGTGTGATAGAGAGTGTCAGAGATTGATAGAGAGTGATAGAGAGTGTACGAGAGTGAAAGAGATTGATATAGAGCGTCAGAGAGTGATAGAGTGTCAGAGAGTGTTAGAGAGTGACAGAGAGTGTCTGAGAGTGTCAGAGAGTGTCAGAGTCTGTCAGAGAGTGATAGAGAGTGAGAGAGAGTGTCAGAGAGTGTCATAGAGTGATAGAGAGTGTCAGAGTGTGTCAGAGAGTGATAGAGAGTGATTGAGTGTGTCAGAGAGTGTCAGAGAGCGATAGAGAGTGTCAGAGAGAGATAGAGAGTGTCAGAGTGATAGAGAGTGTCTGAGAGTGTCTGAGAGTGACAGAGAGCGAAAGAGAGTGTCTGAGGGTGTCAGTGAGTGTCAGAGAGTGATAGAGAGTGTCTGAGAGTGTCAGTGAGCGATAGAGAGTGATAGAGAGCCTCTGAGAGTGTCAGAGAGTGTCAGAGAATGATAGAGAGTGTCAGAGAGTGATAGAGAGTGTCAGAGAGTGACAGAGAGTGTCAGAGAGTGATAGAGAGTGACAGAGAGTGTCTGAGAGTGTCAGAGAGTGTCAGAGTGTGTCAGAGAGTGACAGAGAGTGATAGAGAGTGTCAGAGAGTGTCATAGAGTGATAGAGGGAGTCAAAGTGTGTCAGAGAGTGATAGAGAGTGATTGACTGTGTCAGAGAGTTTCAGAGAGTGATAGAGAGTGTCAGAGAGTGATAGAGAGTGTCAGAGTGTGATAGAGAGTGTCTGAGAGTGTTTGAGAGTGACACAGAGTGAAAGAGAGTGTCTGAGAGTGTCAGAGAGTGATAGAGAGTGATAGAGAGCCTCTGAGAGTGCCAGAGAGTGTCAGAGAGTGAGAGAGAGTGTCAGAGAGTGTCAGAGAGTGTCAGAGTGTGTCAGAGAGTGTCAGAGAGTGATACAGAGTGATAGAGAGTGTCAGAGAGTGACAGATCGTGTCAGAGAGCGAAAGAGAGTGATAGAGATTGTCAGAGAGTGATCGAGAGTGATAGAGAGTATCAGAGAGTGATAGAGATTGTCAGAGAGTGTCAGAGAGTGATACGGAGTGTGATAGAGTGTGTCTGAGATTGTCACAGTGTGTCAGAGAGTGTCAGAGAGTGATAGAGTGTGATAGAGTGTGTCTGAGAGTGTCAGAGAGTGTCAGAGAGTGTCAGAGAGTGATAGAGAGTGTCTGAGAGTGTCAGAGAGTGTCAGAGAGTGTCAGAGAGTGTCAGAGAGTGTCAGAGAAAGTCAGAGAGTGATTGAGAGTGTCAGAAAGTGATAGAGAGTTTCAGAGAGTGATATAGAGTGACAGAGAGTGTCTGAGAGTGTCAGAGAGTGTCAGTTGGTGTCAGAGAGTGATAGAGAGTGATAGAGAGTGATAGAGTGTGTCAGAGAGTGATAGAGAGTGATTGAGGGTGTCTGAGAGTGTCAGAGAGTGTCAGAGAGTGCCAGAGAGTGATAGAGACTGTCTGAGAATGTCTGAGAGTGACAGAGAATGTCTGAGAGTGTCAGTGAGTGTCAGAGAGTGATAGAGAGTGTCTGAGCGTGTCAGAGAGTGTCAGAGAGTATCAGAGATTGATAGAGAGTGACAGAGAGTGTCTGAGAGTGTCAGAGTGTGTCAGAGAGTGATAGAGAGTGTCAGAGAGTGAGAGAGAGTGTCTGAGATTATCAGAGAGTGACAGAGAGTGTCAGAGAGCGAAAGAGAGTGTCAGAGGGTGATAGAGAGTGTCAGAGAGTGATAGAGAGAGTTTGAGAGTGTCTGAGAGAGTCGGAGAGTGACAGAGAGTGTCTGAGAGTGACAGAGAGTGTCTGGGAGTGTCAGAGAGTGATAGAGAGTGTCAGAGAGTGATAGAGAGTGACAGAGAGTGTCAGAGACTGTCAGAGAGTGTCTGAGAGTGACAGAGAGTGTCTGAGTGTGTCAGTGAGTGCGAGAGAGTGTCAGAGAGTGATAGAGATTGTCCGAGAGTGATAGAGAGTGTCAGAGAGTGATAGAGAGTGACAGAGGGTGTCTGAGAGTGTCAGAGAGTGTCAGAGTGTGTCAGAGAGTGACAGAGAGTGATAGAGAGTGACAGAGAGTGTCATAGAGTGATAGAGAGTGTCAGAGAGTGATAGAGAGTGATTGAGTGTGTCAGAGAGTGTAAGAGAGTGATAGAGAGTGATAGACAGTGACAGAGAGTGTCAGAGACTGTCAGAGAGTGTCAGAGTGTGTCAGAGAGTGACAGAGAGTGACAGAGAGTGTCTGAGAGTGACAGAGAGTGTCTGGGAGTGTCAGAGAGTGATAGAGAGTGTCAGAGAGTGATAGAGAGTGACAGAGAGTGTCAGAGACAGTCAGAGAGTGTCAGAGTGTGTCAGAGAGTGACAGAGAGTGAGAGAGAGTGTCAGAGAGTGTCATAGAGTGATAGAGAGTGTCAGAGAGTGTAAGAGAGCGATAGAGAGTGATAGAGAGTGTCGGTGAGTGTCTGAGAGTGACAGAGAGTGACAGACAATGTCTGAGAGTGTCAGTGAGTGTTAGAGAGTGATAGAGAGTGTCTGAGAGTGTCAGAGAGTGATAGAGAGTGATAGAGAGTGTCAGAGAGTGTCTGGGATTGTCAGTGAGTGATAAAGAGAGTGACAGAGAGTGTCTGAGAATGACAGAGAGTGTCTGAGTGTGTCAGTGAGTGCGAGAGAGTGTCAGAGAGTGATAGAGATTGTCCGAGAGTGATAAAGAGTGTCAGAGAGTGATAGAGAGTGACAGAGGGTGTCTGAGAGTGTCAGAGAGTGTCAGAGTGTATCAGAGAGGGACAGAGAGTGATAGAGAGTGACAGAGAGTGTCAGAGAGTGATAGAGAGTGATTGAGTGTGTCAGAGAGTGTAAGAGAGTGATAGAGAGTGTCTGAGATTGTCTGAGAGTGACAGAGAATGTCTGAGAGTGTCAGTGAGTGTCAGAGAGTGATAGAGAGTGTCTGAGAGTGTCAGAGAGTGATAGAGAGCCTCTGAGAGTGTCAGAGAGTGTCAGAGACTGATAGAGAGTGTCAGAGAGTGTCAGAGATTGTCAGAGTGTGTCAGAGTGTGTCAGAGAGTGTCAGAGAGTGATACAGAGTGACAGAGAGTGTCAGAGAGTGATAGAGCGTGTCAGAGAGTGATAGAGTGATAGAGAGCGTCAGAGAGTGATAGAGAGTGACAGAGTGTAATAGAGAGTGATAGAGAGTGTCAGAGAGTGATAGAGAGTGATAGAGAGTGTCAGAGAGTGATAGAGAGTGATAGAGAGTGTCAGAGAGTGTCATATAGTGATAGAGAGTGTCAGAGTGTGTCAGAGCGTGATAGACAGTGATTGAGTGTGTCAGACAGTGTCAGAGAGCGATAGAGAGTGTCAGAGAGAGATAGAGAGTGTCAGAGTGATAGAGAGTGTCTGAGAGTGACAGAGAGTGAAAGAGAGAGTCTGAGAGTGTCAGTGAGTGTCAGAGAGTGATAGAGAGTGACAGAGAGTGTCTGAGAGTGATAGAGAGTGACAGAGAGTGTCTGAGAGAGTCAGAGAGTGTCAGTGTGTGTCAGAGAGTGACAGAGAGTGATAGAGAGTGTCAGAGAGTGTCATAGAGTGATAGAGAGCTTCAGAGTGTGTCAGAGAGCGATAGAGAGTGTCAGAGAGTGATAGAGAGTGTCAGAGAGTGATAGAGAGTGTCTGAGAGTGTTTGAGAGTGACACAGAGTGAAAGAGAGTGTCTGAGAGTGTCAGTGAGTGTCAGAGAGTGATAGAGAGTGTCTGAGAGTGTCAGTGAGTGATAGAGTGTGATAGAGAGCCTCTGAGGGTTTCAGAGAGATTCAGAGAGTGATAGAGAGTATCAGAGAGTGATAGTGAGTGACAGTGGGGGTCTGAGAGTGTCAGTGAGTGTCAGAGAGTGATAGAGAGTGTCAGAGTGTAAGAGAGTGATAGAGAGTGTCAGAAAGTGATAGAGAGTGTCAGAGTGTGTCACAGAGTGTCTGAGTGTGTCAGAGAGTGTCAGAGAGTGACAGAGAGTGTCAGAGAGTGATAGAGAGTGTCAGAGAGTGAAAGAGAGTGACAGAGAGTGTCTGAGAGTGTCAGAGAGTGTCAGAGTCTGTCAGAGAGTGATAGAGAGTGTCAGAGTGGTAGAGTGTGTCTGAGAGTGTCTGAAAGTGTCAGAGAGTGATGGAGAGAGATAGAGAGAGATAGAGAGTGTCAGAGTGTGATAGAGAGAGATGGAGAGTTTCAGAGAGTGATAGAGAGTGTCTGAGAGTGTCCGAGAGTGTCAAACAGTGATTGAGAGTGATTGAGAATGATTGAGAGTGATCGAGTGTCAGAGAGTGATGGAGAGTGTAAGAGAGTGATAGAGAGTGTCATAGATTGATAGAGAATGTCAGAGTGTGTCAGAGAGTGATATAGAGTGATTGAGTGTGTCAGAGAGTGTCAGAGAGCGATAGAGAGTGTCAGAGAGAGATAGAGAGTGTCAGAGTGATAGAGAGTGTCTGAGAGTTTCTGAGAGTGTCTGAGAGTGACAGAGAGTGAAAGAGAGTGTCTGAGAGTGTCAGTGAGTGTCAGAGAGTGATAGAGAGTGACTGAGAGTGTCAGTGAGCGATAGAGAGTGATAGAGAGCCTCTGAGAGTGTCAGAGAGTGTCAGAGAGTGATAGAGAGTGTCAGAGAGTGACAGAGAGTGTCAGAGAGTGATAGAGAGTGACAGAGAGTGTCTGAGAGTGTCAGAGAGTGTCAGAGTGTGTCAGAGAGTGACAGAGAGTGATAGAGAGTGTCAGAGAGTGTCATCGAGTGATAGAGAGAGTCAGAGTGTGTCAGAGAGTGATAGAGAGTGATTGACTGTGTCAGAGAGTGTCAGAGAGCGATAGAGAGTGTCAGAGAGTGATAGAGAGTGTCAGAGAGTGATAGAGAGTGTCTGAGAGTGTTTGAGACTGACACAGAGTGAAAGAGAGTGTCTGAGAGTGTCAGTGAGTGTCAGAGAGTGATAGAGAGTGTCTGAGCGTGTCAGTGAGTGATAGAGTGTGATAGAGAGCCTCTGAGGGTGTCAGAGAGATTCAGAGAGTGATAGAGAGTATCAGAGAGTGATAGTGAGTGACAGAGAGGGTCTGAGAGTGTCAGTGAGTGTCAGCGAGTGATAGAGAGTGTCAGAGTGCAAGAGAGTGATAGAGAGTGTCAGAAAGTGACAGAGAGTGTCAGAGTGTGTCACAGAATGTCTGAGTGTGTCAGAGAGTGTCAGAGAGTGACAGAGAGTGTCAGAGAGTGATAGAGAGTGTCAGAGAGTGATAGAGAGTGACAGAGAGTGACAGAGAGTGACAGAGAGTGTCAGAGTGTGTCAGAGAGTGACAGAGAGTGATAGAGAGTGTCAGAGAGTGTCATAGAGTGATAGAGAGAGTCAGAGTGTGTCAGAGAGTGATAGAGAGTGATTGAGTGTGTCAGAGAGTGTCAGAGAGCGATAGAGAGTGTCAGAGAGTGATAGAGAGTGTCAGAGAGTGATAGAGAGTGTCTGAGAGTATCTGAGAGTGACAGAGAGTGAAAGAGAGTGTCTGAGTATGTCAGTGAGTGTAAGAGAGTGATAGAGAGTGTCTGAGTGTGCCAGAGAGTGTCAGAGAGTGATAGAGAGTGTCCGAGAGTGTCAGAGAGTGTCCGAGAGTGATACAGATTGATAGAGAGTGTCTGAGAGCGTCGGAGAGTATCAGAGAGTGTCAGAGAGTGTCAGAGAGTGCCAGAGAGTGATAGAGTGTGTCTGAGAATGTCAGTGAGTGTCAGAGAGTGATAGAGAGTGTCTGAGTGTGCCAGAGAGCGTCAGAGAGTGTTAGAGAGTGTTGCAGAGTGTTAGAGAGTGTCTGAGAGCGTCAGAGAGCGTCAGAGAGTGATAGAGAGTGATTGAGTGTGTCAGAGAGTGTAAGAGAGTGATAGAGAGTGTCTAAGATTGTCTGAGAGTGACAGAGAATGACAGAGAATGTCTGAGAGTGTCAGTGAGTGTCAGAGAGTGATAGAGCGTGTCTGAGAGTGTCAGAGAGTGAAAGAGAGCCTCTGAGAGTGTCAGAGAGTGTCAGAGAGTGATAGAGAGTGTCAGAGAGTGTCAGAGATTGTCAGAGTGTGTCAGAGTGTGTCAGAGAGTGTCAGAGAGTGATACAGAGTGACAGAGAATGTCAGAGAGTGATAGAGCGTGTCAGAGAGTGATAGAGAGTAATAGAGAGTGTCAGAGAGTGATAGAGAGTGACAGAGAGTAATAGAGGGTGATATAGAGTGTCAGAGAGTGTCAGAGAGTGATAGAGAGTGATAGAGAGTGATAGAGAGTGTCAGAGAGTGATAGAGAGTGTCACTGAGTGTCAGAGAGTGATACGGAGTGTGATAGAGTGTGTCTGAGATTGTCACAGTGTGTCAGAGAGCGTCAGTGAGTGTCAGAGAGTGATAGGGAGAGTCTGAGAGTGTCAGAGAGTGTCAGAGAAAGTCAGAGAGTGATTGAGAGTGTCAGAAACTGATAGAGAGTTTCAGAGAGTGATTGAGTGTGATGGAGAGTGTCTGAGAGTGTCAGAGAGTGTCAGAGAGTGATAGGGAGAGTCTGAGAGTGTCAGAGAGTGTCAGAGAAAGTCAGAGAGTGATTGAGAGTGTCAGAAACTGATAGAGAGTTTCAGAGAGTGATTGAGTGTGATAGAGACTGTCTGAGAGTGTCAGAGAGTGTCAGATTGTGTCAGAGAGTGATAGAGAGTGATAGAGCGTGTCAGAGAGTGTCAAAGAGTGATAGAGAGTGTCAGAGAGTGTCAGAGAGTGATAGAGAGTGATTGAGTGTGTCTGAGAGTGTCAGAGAGTGTCAGAGAGTGTCAGAGAGTGCCAGAGAGTGATAGAGAGCGTGTGAGAGTGTCTGAGAGTGACAGAGAATGTCTGAGAGTGTCAGTGAGTGTCAGAGAGTGATAGAGAGTGTCTGAGCGTGTCAGAGAGTGTCAGAGAGTAACAGAGCTTGATAGAGAGTGATAGAGAGTGTCTGAGAGTTTCAGAGTGTGTCAGAGAGTGACAGAAGTGATGGAGAATGTCAGAGAGTGTCATAGAGTAATAGAGAGTGTCAGAGAGTGATAGAGGGTGATTGAGTGTGTCAGAGAGTGTCAGAGAGCGATAGAGAGTGCCTGAGAGTGTCAGAGAGTGATAGAGAGTTATAGAGAGCCTCTGAGATTTTCAGAGAGTGTCAGAGAGTGACAGAGAGTGATAGAGAGTGTCAGAGAGTGTCAGAGAGAGTGTCAGAGTGTGCCAGAGTGTGTCAGAGGGTGTCAGAGTGTGTCAGAGCGTGATGGAGAGTGATAGAGAGTGTCAGAGAGAGCCATAGAATGTCATTGAGTGATAGAGAGTGTCAGAGAGTGTTAAAGAGTGTCAGAGAGTGACAGAGAGTGATAGAGAGTGTCAGAGAGTGTCAGAGAGTGTCAGAGAGTGATAGAGAGTGCCTGAGTGTGTCAGAGAGTGTCAGAGAGAGTCAGAGAGTGATTGAGAGTGTCAGAAAGTGATAGAGAGTGATAGAGAGTGATAGAGAGTTTCAGAGTGTGTCATTGTCTGTCAGAGAGTGATAGAGAGTGTCTGAGAGTGTCGGAGAGTGTCAGACAGTGTCAGAGTGTGATAGAGAGTGTCAGAGAGAGTCAGAGAGTGATAGAGAGTGTCAGAGAGTGTCAGAGAGTGATAGAGAGTGATTGAGTGTGTCAGAGAGTGTAAGAGAGTGATAGAGAGTGATAGAGAGTGTCTGAGATTGTCTGAGAGTGTCAGTGAGTGTCAGAGAGTGATAGAGAGTGTCTGAGAGTGTCAGAGAGTGATAGAGAGCCTCTGAGAGTGTCAGAGAGTGTCAGAGAGTGATAGAGAGTGTCAGAGAGTGTCAGAGATTGTCAGAGTGTGTCAGAGTGTGTCAGAGTGTGTCAGAGAGTGTCAGAGAGTGATACAGAGTGACAGAGAGTGTCAGAGAGTGATAGAGCGTGTCAGAGAGTGATAGAGAGTGATAGAGAGTGTCAGAGAGTGATAGAGAGTGACAGAGAGTAATAGAGAGTGATAGAGAGTGTCAGAGAGTGATAGAGAGTGTCAGAGAGTGATAGAGAGTGTCACTGAGTGTCAGAGAGTGATACGGAGTGTGATAGAGTGTGTCTGAGATTGTCACAGTGTGTCAGAGAGTGATTGAGTGTGATGGAGAGTGTCTGAGAGTGTCAGAGAGTGTCAGAGAGTGATAGGGAGAGTCTGAGAGTGTCAGAGAGTGTCAGAGAAAGTCAGAGAGTGATTGAGAGTGTCAGAAACTGATAGAGAGTTTCAGAGAGTGATTGAGTGTGATAGAGAGTGTCTGAGAGTGTCAGAGAGTGTCAGATTGTGTCAGAGAGTGATAGAGAGTGATAGAGAGTGATAGAGTGTGTCAGAGAGTGTCAAAGAGTGATAGAGAGTGTCAGAGAGTGTCAGAGAGTGATAGAGAGTGATTGAGTGTGTCTGAGAGTGTCAGAGAGTGTCAGAGAGTGTCAGAGAGTGCCAGAGAGTGATAGAGAGCGTGTGAGAGTGTCTGAGAGTGACAGAGAATGTCTGAGAGTGTCAGTGAGTGTCAGAGAGTGATAGAGAGTGTCTGAGCGTGGCAGAGAGTGTCAGAGAGTAACAGAGATTGATAGAGAGTGATAGAGAGTGTCTGAGAGTTTCAGAGTGTGTCAGAGAGTGACAGAGAGTGATAGAGAATGTCAGAGAGTGTCATAGAGTAATAGAGAGTGTCAGTGAGTGATAGAGTGTGATTGAGTGTGTCAGAGAGTGTCAGAGAGCGATAGAGAGTGCCTGAGAGTGTCAGAGAGTGATAGAGAGTTATAGAGAGCCTCTGAGATTTTCAGAGAGTGTCAGAGAGTGACAGAGAGTGATAGAGAGTGTCAGAGAGTGTCAGAGAGAGTGTCAGAGTGTGCCAGAGTGTGTCAGAGGGTGTCAGAGTGTGTCAGAGCGTGATGGAGAGTGATAGAGAGTGTCAGAGAGTGCCATAGAATGTCATTGAGTGATAGAGAGTGTCAGAGAGTGTTAAAGAGTGTCAGAGAGTGACAGAGAGTGATAGAGAGTGTCAGAGAGTGTCAGAGAGTGTCAGAGAGTGATAGAGAGTGCCTGAGTGTGTCAGAGAGAGTCAGAGAGTGATTGAGAGTGTCAGAAAGCGATAGAGAGTGATAGAGAGTGATAGAGAGTTTCAGAGTGTGTCATTGTCTGTCAGAGAGTGATAGAGAGTGTCTGAGAGTGTCGGAGAGTGTCAGACAGTGTCAGAGTGTGATAGAGAGTGTCAGAGAATGTCAGAGAGTGATAGAGAGTGTAAGAGAGTGATAGAGAGTGATGGAGAGTGTCAGAGAGTGATAGAGTGTCTGAGAGTGATAGAGAGCCTCTGAGAGTGTCAGAGAGTGTCAGAGAGTGATAGAGAGTGTCAGAGAGTGTCAGAGATTGTCAGAGTGTGTCAGAGTGTGTCAGAGAGTGTCAGAGAGTGTCAGAGAGTGATACAGAGTGACAGAGAGTGTCAGAGAGTGATAGAGCGTGTCAGAGAGTGATAGAGAGTGATTGAGAGTGTCAGAGAGTGATAGAGAGTGACAGAGAGTAATAGAGAGTGATAGAGAGTGTCAGAGAGTGTCAGAGAGTGATAGAGAGTGATAGAGAGTGTCAGAGAGTGATAGAGAGTGTCACTGAGTGTCAGAGAGTGATACGGAGTGTGATAGAGTGTGTCTGAGATTGTCACAGTGTGTCAGAGAGTGTCAGAGAGTGATTGAGTGTGATGGAGAGTGTCTGAGAGTGTCAGAGAGTGTCAGAGAGTGATAGGGAGAGTCTGAGAGTGTCAGAGAGTGTCAGAGAAAGTCAGAGAGTGATTGAGAGTGTCAGAAACTGATAGAGAGTTTCAGAGAGTGATTGAGTGTGATAGAGAGTGTCTGAGAGTGTCAGAGAGTGTCAGATTGTGTCAGAGAGTGATAGAGAGTGATAGAGAGTGATAGAGTGTGTCAGAGAGTGTCAACGAGTGATAGAGAGTGTCAGAGAGTGTCAGAGAGTGATAGAGAGTGATTGAGTGTGTCTGAGAGTGTCAGAGAGTTTCAGAGAGTGTCAGAGAGCGCCAGAGAGTGATAGAGAGCGTGTGAGAGTGTCTGAGAGTGACAGAGAATGTCTGAGAGTGTCAGTGAGTGTCAGAGAGTGATAGAGAGTATCTGAGCGTGTCAGAGAGTGTCAGAGAGTAACAGAGATTGATAGAGAGTGATAGAGAGTGTCTGAGAGTTTCAGAGTGTGTCAGAGAGTGACAGAAGTGATGGAGAATGTCAGAGAGTGTCATAGAGTAATAGAGAGTGTCAGAGAGTGATAGAGGGTGATTGAGTGTGTCAGAGAGTGTCAGAGAGCGATAGAGAGTGCCTGAGAGTGTCAGAGAGTGATCGAGAGTTATAGAGAGCCTCTGAGATTTTCAGAGAGTGTCAGAGAGTGACAGAGAGTGATAGAGAGTGTCAGAGAGTGTCAGAGAGAGTGTCAGAGTGTGCCAGAGTGTGTCAGAGGGTGTCAGAGTGTGTCAGAGCGTGATGGAGAGTGATAGAGAGTGTCAGAGAGTGCCATAGAATGTCATTGAGTGATAGAGAGTGTCAGAGAGTGTTAAAGAGTGTCAGAGAGTGACAGAGAGTGATAGAGAGTGTCAGAGAGTGTCAGAGAGTGATAGAGAGTGCCTGAGTGTGTCAGAGAGTGTCAGAGAGAGTCAGAGAGTGATTGAGAGTGTCAGAAAGTGATAGAGAGTGATAGAGAGTGATAGAGAGTTTCAGAGTGTGTCATTGTCTGTCAGAGAGTGATAGAGAGTGTCTGAGAGTGTCAGACAGTGTCAGAGTGTGATAGAGAGTGTCAGAGAGTGTCAGAGAGTGATAGAGAGTGTAAGAGAGTGATAGAGAGTGATAGAGAGTGTCAGAGAGTGATAGAGTGTCAGAGAGTGATAGAGAGCCTCTGAGAGTGTCAGAGAGTGTCAGAGAGTGATAGAGCGTGACAGAGAGTGTCAGAGTGTGTCAGAGAGTGACAGAGAGTGACAGAGAGTTTCAGAGAGTGTCATAGAGTGACAGAGAGAGTCAGAGTGTGTCAGAGAGCGACAGAGAGTGTCAGAGAGTGATAGTGAGTGTCAGAGAGTGATAGAGAGTGTCTGAGAGTGACAGAGAGTGTCTGAGAGTGACAGCGAGTGTCTGAGAGTTTCAGTGAGTGTCAGAGTGTGATAGAGAGGGATAGAGAGTGATAGAGAGTTTCAGAGTGTGTCATTGCGTGTTGGAGAGTGTCAGACAGTGTCAGAGTGCGATAGAGAGTGTCAGAGAGTGATAGAGAGTCTAAGAGAGTGATAGAGAGTGATAGAGAGTGTCAGAGAGTGATAGAGAGTGTCAGAGAGTGATAGAGAGTGACAGAGTGTGTCTGAGAGTGTCAGAGAGTGTCAGAGTGTGTCAGAGAGTGATAGAGAGTGATAGAGAGTGTCTGAGAGTGATAGAGAGTGTCAGAGAGTGACAGAGAGTGATAGAGAGAGTCAGAGTGTGTCAGAGAGCGACAGAGAGTGTCAGAGAGTGATAGAGAGTGTCAGAGAGTGATAGAGACTGTCTGAGAGTGTCTGAGAGTGACAGAGAGTGAAAGAGAGTGTCAGAGAGTGATAGAGAGTGTCAGAGAGTGATAGAGAGTGACAGAGAGTGTCTGAGAGTGATAGAGAGTGTCAGAGAGTGATAAAGACTGTCTGAGAGTGTCTGAGAGTGACAAAGAGTGAAAGAGAGTGTCAGAGAGTGATAGAGAATGTCAGAGAGTGATAGAGAGTGTCTGAGAGAGACAGAGAGTGTCTGAGAGTGACAGCGAGTGTCTGAGAGTTTCAGTGAGTGTCAGAGTGTGAAAGAGAGTGATAGAGAGTGACAGATTGTTTCAGAGTGTGTCACTGCGTGTTAGAGAGTGTCAGACAGTGTCAGAGAGTGATAGAGAGTGTCGGAGAGTGATGGAGAGTGTCTGAGAGTGTCTGAGAGTGACAGAGAGTGAAAGAGAGTGTCAGAGAGTGATAGTGAGTGACAGAGAGTGTCTGGGAGTGTCAGTTAGTGTCAGAGAGTGTTAGAGAGAGTCAGAGATTGTAAGAGAGTGACAGAGAGTGTCAGAGAGTGATAGAGAGTGATATAGAGCGTCAGAGAGTGTCAAAGAGTGATAGAGAGTGTCAGAGTGTGTCACAGAGTGTCAGAGTGTGTCAGAGAGTGTCAGAGAGTGTCAGAGAGTGCTAGAGAGTGCCTGAGAGTGTCTGAGAGTGTCTGAGAGTGACAGAGAGTGAAAGAGAGTGTCTGAGAGTGTCTGAGAGTGTCAGTGAGTGTCAGAGAGTGATAGAAAGTGTCTGAGAGTGTCAGTGAGTGATAGAGAGCCTCTGAGAGTGTCAGAGAGTGATAGAGAGTGTCAGAGAGTGATAGAGAGTGACAGAGAGTGTCAGAGAGTGATAGAGTGTCAGAGAGTGATAGAGAGTGACAGAGAGTGAAAGAGAGTGTCTGAGAGTGTCAGTGAGTGTCAGAGAGTGATAGAAAGTGTCTGAGAGTGTCAGTGACTGATAGAGAGCGATAGAGAGCCTCTGAGAGTGTCAGAGAGTGATAGAGAGTGTCAGAGAGTGATAGAGAGCCTCTGAGAGTGTCATAGAGCGATATAGAGTGTCAGAGTGTGTCACAGAGTGTCAGAGTGTGTCAGAGAGTGATAGAGAGTGTCAGAGAGTGACAGAGAGTGACAGAGAGTGTCAGAGAGTGTCAGAGTGTGTCAGAGAGTGTCAGTGACTGATAGAGAGCGATAGAGAGCCTCTGAGAGTGTCAGAGAGTGATAGAGAGTGTCAGAGAGTGATAGAGAGCCTCTGAGAGTGTCATAGAGCGATATAGAGTGTCAGAGTGTGTCACAGAGTGTCAGAGTGTGTCAGAGAGTGTCAGAGAGTGATAGAGAGTGTCTGAGAGTGTCTGAGTGTGACAGGGAGTGAAAGAGGGTGTCTGAGAGTGTCAGTGAGTGTCAGAGAGTGATAGAAAGTGTCTGAGAGTGTCAGTGAGTGATAGAGAGTGATAGAGAGCCTCTGAGAGTGTCAGAGAGTGATAGAGAGTGTCAGAGAGTGATATAGAGTGTCAGAGAGTGATAGAGAGTGACAGAGAGTGTCTGAGAGTTTCAGAGAGTGTCATAGAGTGACAGAGAGAGTCAGAGTGTGTCAGAGAGCGACAGAGAGTGTCAGAGAGTGATAGAAATAGTCAGAGAGTGATAGAGACTGTCTGAGAGTGTCTGAGAGTGACAGAGAGTGAAAGAGAGTGTCAGAGAGTGATAGTGAGTGACAGAGAGTGTCTGACAGTGTCAGTGAGTGTCAGAGAGTGATAGAGAGTGTCAGAGATTGTAAGAGAGTGGTAGAGAGTGTCAGAGAGTGATAGAGAGTGATATAGAGCGTCAGAGAGTGTGATAGGGTGTGTCAGAGTGTGTCACAGAGTGTCAGAATGTGTCAGAGTGTGATATAGAGTGATAGAGAGTGTCAGAGAGTGTCAGAGAGTGATAGAGAGTGTCTGAGAGTGACAGAGAGAGTCTGAGAGCGTCAGTGAGTGTCAGAGAGGGATAGAGAGTGATAGAGAGCGTCAGAGAGTGACAGTGAGTGTCAGAGAGTGATAGAGAGTGTCTGGGATTGTCAGTGAGTGATAGAGAGTGATAGAGAGCCTCTGAGAGTGTCAGAGAGTGTCAGAGAGTGATAGAGAGTGTCAGAGAGTGATAGAGAGTGACAGAGAGCGTCAGAGAGTGTCAGAGAGGAATAGAGAGTGATAGAGAGCGTCAGAGAGTGTCAGAGAGTGATATAGAGTGATAGAGAGTGTCTGAGAGTGACAGAGAGCGTCTGAGAGTGTCAGTGAGTGTCAGAGAGTGACAGAGAGTGTCAGAGAGTGTCAGAGAGTGATAGAGAGTGTCAGAGAGTGATAGAGAGTGTCAGAGAGTGATAGAGAGTGTCTGAGAATGTCCGAGAGTGATAGAGAGTGTCAGAGAGTGATAGAGAGTTTCTGAGAGTGACAGAGAGTGAGAGAGAGATTCTGAGAGTGTCAGAGAGTGTGAGAGAATGATAGAGAGTGTCAGAGAGTAATAGAGAGTGTCTGAGAATATCAGAGAGTGATAGAGAGTGTCAGAGAGTGACAGAGAGTGTCTGAGAGTGACAGCGAGTGTCTGAGAGTGTCAGTGAGTGTCTGAGAGTGATAGAGAGTGATAGAGAGTGATAGAGAGTATCAGAGTGTGTCATTGAGTGATAGAGAGTGTCAGACAGCGTCAGAGTGTGATAGAGAGTGTCAGAGATTGTAAGAGAGTGATAGAGAGTGATAGAGAGTGTCAGAGAGTGATAGAGTGTCAGAGAGTGTCAGAGAGCGATAGAGAGTGTCAGAGCGTGATAGAGAGTGTCAGAGAGTGATAGAGAGTGTCTGTGTGTGTCTGAGAGTGACAGAGAGTGAAAGAGAGTGTCAGAGAGTGATAGTGAGTGACAGAGAGTGTCTGGGAGTGTCAGTGAGTGTCAGAGAGTGATAGAGAGTGTCAGAGAGTGTCAGAGAGTGATCGAGAGTGTCAGAGAGTGATAGAGACTGATAGAGAGCGTCAGAGAGTGTCATAGAGTGATAGAGAGTGTCAGAGTGTGTCACAGAGTGTCAGAGTGTGTCAGAGTGTGTCAGAGAGTGATAGAGAGTGTCAGAGTGTGTCAGAGAGTGATAGAGAGTGCCAGAGAGTGATAGAGAGTGTCTGAGAATGTCAGAGAGTGTTAGAGAGTGTCAGAGAGTGATAGAGAGTTTCTGAGAGTGACAGAGGGTGAGAGAGAGATTCTGAGAGTGTCAGAGAGTGATAGAGAGTGATAGAGAGTGTCTGAGAGCGTCAGAGAGCGTCAGAGAGTGTCAGAGAATGATAGAGAGTGTCAGAGAGTGTCAGAGAGTGATAGAGAGTGTCAGAGAGTGATCGAGTGTGTCTGAGAGTTTCAGAGAGTGAGAGAGAGATTCTGAGAGTGTCAGAGAGTGACAGAGAGTGTCTGAGAGTGTCTGAGAGTGTCAGAGAGTGTCAGAGAGTGTCATAGAGTGTTAGAGAGTGTCAGAGTGTGTCAGAGAGTGATAGAGAGTGATTGAGTGTGTCAGAGAGTGTCAGAGAGCGATAGAGAGTGTCAGAGAGAGATAGAGAGTGTCAGAGAGTGATAGAGAGTGTCTGAGACTGTCTGAGAGTGACAGAGATTGACAGAGAGTGAAATAGATTGTCTGAGAGTGTCAGTGAGTGTCAGAGAGTGATAGAGAGTGTCTGAGAGTGTCAGTGAGTGATAGAGAGTGATAGAGAGCCTCTGAGAGTGTCAGAGAGTGTCAGAGAGTGATAGAGAGTGTCAGAGAGTGAAATAGAGTGACAGAGAGTGTCAGAGAGTGATAGAGAGTGTCAGAGAGTGATAGAAAGTGTCAGAGAGTGAGAGAGAGTGATAGAGAGTGACAGAGAGTGTCTGAGAGTGTCAGAGAGTGTCAGAGTGTGTCAGAGAGTGACAGAGAGTGACAGAGAGTTTCAGAGAGTATCATAGAGTGATGGAGAGAGTCAGAGTGTGTCAGAGAGCGATAGAGAGTGTCAGAGAGTGATAGAGAGTGTCAGAGAGTGATAGAGAGTGTGTGAGAGTGTCTGAGAGTGACAGAGAGTGAAAGAGAGTGTCAGAGAGTGATAGTAAGTGACAGAGAGTGTCTGACAGTGTCAGTGAGTGTCAGAGAGTGAAAGAGAGTGTCAGAGTGTGTCAGAGAGTGACTGAGAGTGATAGAGAGTTTCAGAGAGTGTCATAGAGTGATAGAGAGAGTCAGAGTGTGTCAGGAGCGATAGAGAGTGTCAGAGAGTGATAGAGAGTGTCAGAGAGTGATAGAGAGTGATAGAGTGCGTCAGAGAGTGTCATAGAGTGATAGAGAGTGTCAGAGTGTGTCACAGAGTGTCAGATTGTGTCAGAGTGTGTCAGAGAGTGACAGAGAGTGTCAGAGAGTGTCAGAGAGTGACAGAGAGAGTCTGAGAGTGTCAGTGAGTGTCTGAGAGTGACAGAGAGTGTCTGAGAGTATCAGTGAGAGTCAGAGAGTGATAGAGAGTGTCTGAGATTGTCAGAGAGTGATAGAGAGTGATAGAGAGCCTCTGATAGTGTCAGAGAGTGTCAGAGAGTGATAGAGAGTGTCAGAGAGTGATAGAGAGTGACAGAGAGTGTCTGAGAGTGTCTGAGAGTGTCAGAGAGTGTCAGAGTGTGTCAGAGAGTGACAGAGAGTGATAGAGAGTTTCAGAGAGTGTCATAGAGTGATGGAGAGATTCAGAGTGTGTCAGGAGCGATAGCGAGTGTCAGAGAGTGATAGAGCGTGTCAGAGAGTGATAGAGAGTGTCAGAGAGTGATAGAGAGTGTCAGAGAGTGACAGAGAGTGAAAGAGAGTGTCAGAGAGTGATAGTGAGTGACAGAGAGTGTCTGACAGTGTCAGTGAGTGTCAGAGAGTGAAAGAAAGTGTCAGAGATTGTAAGAGAGTGAGAGAGAGTGTCAGAGAGTGATAGAGAGTGATAGAGTGCGTCAGAGAGTGTCATAGAGTGATAGAGAGTGTCAGAGTGTGTCACAGAGTGTCAGATTGTGTCAGAGTGTGTCAGAGAGTGATAGAGAGTGTCAGAGAGTGTCAGAGAGTGATAGAGACTGTCTGAGAGTGACAGAGAGAGTCTGAGATTGTCAGTGAGTGTCTGAGAGTGACAGAGAGCGTCTGAGAGTGTCAGTGAGAGTCAGAGAGTGATAGAGAATGTCTGAGATTGTCAGTGAGTGATAGAGCGTGATAGAGAGCCTCTGAGAGTGTCAGAGAGTGTCAGAGAGTGATAGAGAGTGTCAGAGAGTGATAGAGAGTGACAGAGAGTGTCAGAGAGTTATCGAGAGTGTCAGAGAGTGATAGAGAGTGTCAGAGAGTGATGGAGAGTGACAGAGAGTGTCAGAAAGTGTCAGAGTGTGTCAGAGAGTGACAGAGAGTAATAGAGTGTGTCAGAGAGTGTCAGAGAGCGATAGACAGTGTCAGAGAGTGATAGAGAGTGTCAGAGAGTGATAGAGAGTGTCTGAGAGTGACAGAGAGTGAAAGAGAGTGTCAGAGAGTGATAGAGAGTGTCAGAGAGTGATAGAGAGTGACAGAGAGTGTCAGAGAGTTATCGAGAGTGTCAGAGAGTGATAGAGAGTGTCAGAGAGTGATAGAGAGTGTCATAGAGTGATAGAAAGAGTCAGAGTGTGTCAGGGAGTGATAGAGAGTGATTGAGTGTGTCAGAGAGTGTCAGAGAGCGATAGACAGTGTCAGAGAGTGATAGAGAGTGTCAGAGAGTGATAGAGAGTGTCTGAGAGTGACAGAGAGTGAAAGAGAGTGTCTGAGAGTGTCAGTGAGTGTCAGAGAGTGACAGAGAGTGTCTGAGAGTGTCAGTGAGTGATAGAGAGTGATAGAAAGACTCTGAGAGTGTCAGATAGATTCATAGAGTGATAGAGAGTGTCAGAGAGTGATAGTGAGTGACAGAGAGTGTCTGAGAGTGTCAGAGAGTGTCAGAGAGTGATAGAGAGTGTCAGAGAGTGATAGAAAGTGACAGAGAGTGAAAGAGAGTGACAGAGAGTGTCAGAGAGTGATAGAGAGTGTCAGAGAGTGATAGAAAGTGTCAGAGAGTGATAGAGAGTGACAGAGAGTTTCTGAGAGTGTCTGAGAGCGATAGAGAGTGTCAGAGCGTGATAGAGAGTGTCAGAGAGTGATAGAGAGTGTCTGTGTGTGTCTGAGAGTGACAGAGAGTGAAAGAGAGTGTCAGAGAGTGATAGTGAGTGACAGAGAGTGTCTGGGAGTGTCAGTGAGTGTCAGAGAGTGATAGAGAGTGTCAGAGAGTGTCAGAGAGTGATCGAGAGTGTCAGAGAGTGATAGAGACTGATAGAGAGCGTCAGAGAGTGTCATAGAGTGATAGAGAGTGTCAGAGTGTGTCACAGAGTGTCAGAGTGTGTCAGAGAGTGATAGAGAGTGTCAGAGTGTGTCAGAGAGTGATAGAGAGTGCCAGAGAGTGATAGAGAGTGTCTGAGAATGTCAGAGAGTGTTAGAGAGTGTCAGAGAGTGATAGAGAGTTTCTGAGAGTGACAGAGGGTGAGAGAGAGATTCTGAGAGTGTCAGAGAGTGATAGAGAGTGATAGAGAGTGTCTGAGAGCGTCAGAGAGCGTCAGAGAGTGTCAGAGAATGATAGAGAGTGTCAGAGAGTGTCAGAGAGTGATAGAGAGTGTCAGAGAGTGATCGAGTGTGTCTGAGAGTTTCAGAGAGTGAGAGAGAGATTCTGAGAGTGTCAGAGAGTGACAGAGAGTGTCTGAGAGTGTCTGAGATTGTCAGAGAGTGTCAGAGAGTGTCATAGAGTGTTAGAGAGTGTCAGAGTGTGTCAGAGAGTGATAGAGAGTGATTGAGTGTGTCAGAGAGTGTCAGAGAGCGATAGAGAGTGTCAGAGAGAGATAGAGAGTGTCAGAGAGTGATAGAGAGTGTCTGAGACTGTCTGAGAGTGACAGAGATTGACAGAGAGTGAAATAGATTGTCTGAGAGTGTCAGTGAGTGTCAGAGAGTGATAGAGAGTGTCTGAGAGTGTCAGTGAGTGATAGAGAGTGATAGAGAGCCTCTGAGAGTGTCAGAGAGTGTCAGAGAGTGATAGAGAGTGTCAGAGAGTGAAATAGAGTGACATAGAGTGTCAGAGAGTGATAGAGAGTGTCAGAGAGTGATAGAAAGTGTCAGAGAGTGAGAGAGAGTGATAGAGAGTGACAGAGAGTGTCTGAGAGTGTCAGAGAGTGTCAGAGTGTGTCAGAGAGTGACAGAGAGTGACAGAGAGTTTCAGAGAGTATCATAGAGTGATGGAGAGAGTCAGAGTGTGTCAGAGAGCGATAGAGAGTGTCAGAGAGTGATAGAGAGTGTCAGAGAGTGATAGAGAGTGTGTGAGAGTGTCTGAGAGTGACAGAGAGTGAAAGAGAGTGTCAGAGAGTGATAGTAAGTGACAGAGAGTGTCTGACAGTGTCAGTGAGTGTCAGAGAGTGAAAGAGAGTGTCAGAGTGTGTCAGAGAGTGACTGAGAGTGATAGAGAGTTTCAGAGAGTGTCATAGAGTGATAGAGAGAGTCAGAGTGTGTCAGGAGCGATAGAGAGTGTCAGAGAGTGATAGAGAGTGTCAGAGAGTGATAGAGAGTGATAGAGTGCGTCAGAGAGTGTCATAGAGTGATAGAGAGTGTCAGAGTGTGTCACAGAGTGTCAGATTGTGTCAGAGTGTGTCAGAGAGTGACAGAGAGTGTCAGAGAGTGTCAGAGAGTGACAGAGAGAGTCTGAGAGTGTCAGTGAGTGTCTGAGAGTGACAGAGAGTGTCTGAGAGTATCAGTGAGAGTCAGAGAGTGATAGAGAGTGTCTGAGATTGTCAGAGAGTGATAGAGAGTGATAGAGAGCCTCTGATAGTGTCAGAGAGTGTCAGAGAGTGATAGAGAGTGTCAGAGAGTGATAGAGAGTGACAGAGAGTGTCTGAGAGTGTCTGAGAGTGTCAGAGAGTGTCAGAGTGTGTCAGAGAGTGACAGAGAGTGATAGAGAGTTTCAGAGAGTGTCATAGAGTGATGGAGAGATTCAGAGTGTGTCAGGAGCGATAGAGAGTGTCAGAGAGTGATAGAGCGTGTCAGAGAGTGATAGAGAGTGTCAGAGAGTGATAGAGAGTGTCAGAGAGTGACAGAGAGTGAAAGAGAGTGTCAGAGAGTGATAGTGAGTGACAGAGAGTGTCTGACAGTGTCAGTGAGTGTCAGAGAGTGAAAGAAAGTGTCAGAGATTGTAAGAGAGTGAGAGAGAGTGTCAGAGAGTGATAGAGAGTGATAGAGTGCGTCAGAGAGTGTCATAGAGTGATAGAGAGTGTCAGAGTGTGTCACAGAGTGTCAGATTGTGTCAGAGTGTGTCAGAGAGTGATAGAGAGTGTCAGAGAGTGTCAGAGAGTGATAGAGACTGTCTGAGAGTGACAGAGAGAGTCTGAGATTGTCAGTGAGTGTCTGAGAGTGACAGAGAGCGTCTGAGAGTGTCAGTGAGAGTCAGAGAGTGATAGAGAATGTCTGAGATTGTCAGTGAGTGATAGAGCGTGATAGAGAGCCTCTGAGAGTGTCAGAGAATGTCAGAGAGTGATAGAGAGTGTCAGAGAGTGATAGAGAGTGACAGAGAGTGTCTGACAGTGTCAGTGAGTGTCAGAGAGTGAAAGAAAGTGTCAGAGATTGTAAGAGAGTGAGAGAGAGTGTCAGAGAGTGATAGAGAGTGATAGAGTGCGTCAGAGAGTGTCATAGAGTGATAGAGAGTGTCAGAGTGTGTCACAGAGTGTCAGATTGTGTCAGAGTGTGTCAGAGAGTGATAGAGAGTGTCAGAGAGTGTCAGAGAGTGATAGAGACTGTCTGAGAGTGACAGAGAGAGTCTGAGATTGTCAGTGAGTGTCTGAGAGTGACAGAGAGCGTCTGAGAGTGTCAGTGAGAGTCAGAGAGTGATAGAGAATGTCTGAGATTGTCAGTGAGTGATAGAGCGTGATAGAGAGCCTCTGAGAGTGTCAGAGAGTGTCAGAGAGTGATAGAGAGTGTCAGAGAGTGATAGAGAGTGACAGAGAGTGTCAGAGAGTTATCGAGAGTGTCAGAGAGTGATAGAGAGTGTCAGAGAGTGATGGAGAGTGACAGAGAGTGTCAGAAAGTGTCAGAGTGTGTCAGAGAGTGACAGAGAGTAATAGAGTGTGTCAGAGAGTGTCAGAGAGCGATAGACAGTGTCAGAGAGTGATAGAGAGTGTCAGAGAGTGATAGAGAGTGTCTGAGAGTGACAGAGAGTGAAAGAGAGTGTCAGAGAGTGATAGAGAGTGTCAGAGAGTGATAGAGAGTGACAGAGAGTGTCAGAGAGTTATCGAGAGTGTCAGAGAGTGATAGAGAGTGTCAGAGAGTGATAGAGAGTGTCATAGAGTGATAGAAAGAGTCAGAGTGTGTCAGGGAGTGATAGAGAGTGATTGAGTGTGTCAGAGAGTGTCAGAGAGCGATAGACAGTGTCAGAGAGTGATAGAGAGTGTCAGAGAGTGATAGAGAGTGTCTGAGAGTGACAGAGAGTGAAAGAGAGTGTCTGAGAGTGTCAGTGAGTGTCAGAGAGTGACAGAGAGTGTCTGAGAGTGTCAGTGAGTGATAGAGAGTGATAGAAAGACTCTGAGAGTGTCAGATAGATTCATAGAGTGATAGAGAGTGTCAGAGAGTGATAGTGAGTGACAGAGAGTGTCTGAGAGTGTCAGAGAGTGTCAGAGAGTGATAGAGAGTGTCAGAGAGTGATAGAAAGTGACAGAGAGTGAAAGAGAGTGACAGAGAGTGTCAGAGAGTGATAGAGAGTGTCAGAGAGTGATAGAAAGTGTCAGAGAGTGATAGAGAGTGACAGAGAGTTTCTGAGAGTGTCTGAGAGCGATAGAGAGTGTCAGAGCGTGATAGAGAGTGTCAGAGAGTGATAGAGAGTGTCTGTGTGTGTCTGAGAGTGACAGAGAGTGAAAGAGAGTGTCAGAGAGTGATAGTGAGTGACAGAGAGTGTCTGGGAGTGTCAGTGAGTGTCAGAGAGTGATAGAGAGTGTCAGAGAGTGTCAGAGAGTGATCGAGAGTGTCAGAGAGTGATAGAGACTGATAGAGAGCGTCAGAGAGTGTCATAGAGTGATAGAGAGTGTCAGAGTGTGTCACAGAGTGTCAGAGTGTGTCAGAGTGTGTCAGAGAGTGATAGAGAGTGTCAGAGTGTGTCAGAGAGTGATAGAGAGTGCCAGAGAGTGATAGAGAGTGTCTGAGAATGTCAGAGAGTGTTAGAGAGTGTCAGAGAGTGATAGAGAGTTTCTGAGAGTGACAGAGGGTGAGAGAGAGATTCTGAGAGTGTCAGAGAGTGATAGAGAGTGATAGAGAGTGTCTGAGAGCGTCAGAGAGCGTCAGAGAGTGTCAGAGAATGATAGAGAGTGTCAGAGAGTGTCAGAGAGTGATAGAGAGTGTCAGAGAGTGATCGAGTGTGTCTGAGAGTTTCAGAGAGTGAGAGAGAGATTCTGAGAGTGTCAGAGAGTGACAGAGAGTGTCTGAGAGTGTCTGAGAGTGTCAGAGAGTGTCAGAGAGTGTCATAGAGTGTTAGAGAGTGTCAGAGTGTGTCAGAGAGTGATAGAGAGTGATTGAGTGTGTCAGAGAGTGTCAGAGAGCGATAGAGAGTGTCAGAGAGAGATAGAGAGTGTCAGAGAGTGATAGAGAGTGTCTGAGACTGTCTGAGAGTGACAGAGATTGACAGAGAGTGAAATAGATTGTCTGAGAGTGTCAGTGAGTGTCAGAGAGTGATAGAGAGTGTCTGAGAGTGTCAGTGAGTGATAGAGAGTGATAGAGAGCCTCTGAGAGTGTCAGAGAGTGTCAGAGAGTGATAGAGAGTGTCAGAGAGTGATAGAAAGTGTCAGAGAGTGAGAGAGAGTGATAGAGAGTGACAGAGAGTGTCTGAGAGTGTCAGAGAGTGTCAGAGTGTGTCAGAGAGTGACAGAGAGTGACAGAGAGTTTCAGAGAGTATCATAGAGTGATGGAGAGAGTCAGAGTGTGTCAGAGAGCGATAGAGAGTGTCAGAGAGTGATAGAGAGTGTCAGAGAGTGATAGAGAGTGTGTGAGAGTGTCTGAGAGTGACAGAGAGTGAAAGAGAGTGTCAGAGAGTGATAGTAAGTGACAGAGAGTGTCTGACAGTGTCAGTGAGTGTCAGAGAGTGAAAGAGAGTGTCAGAGTGTGTCAGAGAGTGACTGAGAGTGATAGAGAGTTTCAGAGAGTGTCATAGAGTGATAGAGAGAGTCAGAGTGTGTCAGGAGCGATAGAGAGTGTCAGAGAGTGATAGAGAGTGTCAGAGAGTGATAGAGAGTGATAGAGTGCGTCAGAGAGTGTCATAGAGTGATAGAGAGTGTCAGAGTGTGTCACAGAGTGTCAGATTGTGTCAGAGTGTGTCAGAGAGTGACAGAGAGTGTCAGAGAGTGTCAGAGAGTGACAGAGAGAGTCTGAGAGTGTCAGTGAGTGTCTGAGAGTGACAGAGAGTGTCTGAGAGTATCAGTGAGAGTCAGAGAGTGATAGAGAGTGTCTGAGATTGTCAGAGAGTGATAGAGAGTGATAGAGAGCCTCTGATAGTGTCAGAGAGTGTCAGAGAGTGATAGAGAGTGTCAGAGAGTGATAGAGAGTGACAGAGAGTGTCTGAGAGTGTCTGAGAGTGTCAGAGAGTGTCAGAGTGTGTCAGAGAGTGACAGAGAGTGATAGAGAGTTTCAGAGAGTGTCATAGAGTGATGGAGAGATTCAGAGTGTGTCAGGAGCGATAGAGAGTGTCAGAGAGTGATAGAGCGTGTCAGAGAGTGATAGAGAGTGTCAGAGAGTGATAGAGAGTGTCAGAGAGTGACAGAGAGTGAAAGAGAGTGTCAGAGAGTGATAGTGAGTGACAGAGAGTGTCTGACAGTGTCAGTGAGTGTCAGAGAGTGAAAGAAAGTGTCAGAGATTGTAAGAGAGTGAGAGAGAGTGTCAGAGAGTGATAGAGAGTGATAGAGTGCGTCAGAGAGTGTCATAGAGTGATAGAGAGTGTCAGAGTGTGTCACAGAGTGTCAGATTGTGTCAGAGTGTGTCAGAGAGTGATAGAGAGTGTCAGAGAGTGTCAGAGAGTGATAGAGACTGTCTGAGAGTGACAGAGAGAGTCTGAGATTGTCAGTGAGTGTCTGAGAGTGACAGAGAGCGTCTGAGAGTGTCAGTGAGAGTCAGAGAGTGATAGAGAATGTCTGAGATTGTCAGTGAGTGATAGAGCGTGATAGAGAGCCTCTGAGAGTGTCAGAGAATGTCAGAGAGTGATAGAGAGTGTCAGAGAGTGATAGAGAGTGACAGAGAGTGTCAGAGAGTTATCGAGAGTGTCAGAGAGTGATAGAGAGTGTCAGAGAGTGATGGAGAGTGACAGAGAGTGTCAGAAAGTGTCAGAGTGTGTCAGAGAGTGACAGAGA
Organism: Heterodontus francisci; assembly: GCF_036365525.1. Lineage (NCBI taxonomy): Eukaryota > Metazoa > Chordata > Chondrichthyes > Heterodontiformes > Heterodontidae > Heterodontus > Heterodontus francisci. Next base: position 80,181 of record NW_027141906.1, read on the forward strand.
GTAATAGAGTGTGTCAGAGAGTGTCAGAGAGCGATAGACAGTGTCAGAGAGTGATAGAGAGTGTCAGAGAGTGATAGAGAGTGTCTGAGAGTGACAGAGAGTGAAAGAGAGTGTCAGAGAGTGATAGAGAGTGTCAGAGAGTGATAGAGAGTGACAGAGAGTGTCAGAGAGTTATCGAGAGTGTCAGAGAGTGATAGAGAGTGTCAGAGAGTGATAGAGAGTGTCATAGAGTGATAGAAAGAGTCAGAGTGTGTCAGGGAGTGATAGAGAGTGATTGAGTGTGTCAGAGAGTGTCAGAGAGCGATAGACAGTGTCAGAGAGTGATAGAGAGTGTCAGAGAGTGATAGAGAGTGTCTGAGAGTGACAGAGAGTGAAAGAGAGTGTCTGAGAGTGTCAGTGAGTGTCAGAGAGTGACAGAGAGTGTCTGAGAGTGTCAGTGAGTGATAGAGAGTGATAGAAAGACTCTGAGAGTGTCAGATAGATTCATAGAGTGATAGAGAGTGTCAGAGAGTGATAGTGAGTGACAGAGAGTGTCTGAGAGTGTCAGAGAGTGTCAGAGAGTGATAGAGAGTGTCAGAGAGTGATAGAAAGTGACAGAGAGTGAAAGAGAGTGACAGAGAGTGTCAGAGAGTGATAGAGAGTGTCAGAGAGTGATAGAAAGTGTCAGAGAGTGATAGAGAGTGACAGAGAGTTTCTGAGAGTGTCTGAGAGTGTCAGAGAGTGTCAGACTGTGTCAGAGAGTGACAGAGAGTGACAGAGAGTTTCAGAGAGTGTCATAGAGTGATGGAGAGAGTCAGAGTGTGTCAGAGAGCGATAGAGAGTGTCACAGAGTGATAGAGAGTGATAGAGAGTGATAGAGAGTGTGTGAGAGTGTCTGAGAGTGACAGAGAGTGAAAGAGAGTGTCAGAGAGTGATAGTAAGTGACAGAGAGTGCCTGACAGTGTCAGTGATTGTCAGAGAGTGAAAGAGAGTGTCAGAGATTGTAAGAGAGTGATAGAGAGTGTCAGAGAGTGTTAGAGAGTGATAGAGAGTGTCAGAGTGTGTCACAGAGTGTCAGATTGTGTCAGAGTGTGTCAGAGAGTGATAGAGAGTGTCAGAGAGTGTCAGAGAGTGATAGAGACTGTCTGAGAGTGACAGAGAGAGTCTGAGAGTGTCAGTGAGTGTCTGAGAGTGACAGAGAGCGTCTGAGAGTGTCAGTGAGTGTCAGAGAGTGATAGAGAGTGACAGAGAGTGTCAGTGAGTGATAGAGAGTGATAGAGAGCCTCTGAGAGAGTCAGAGAGTGTCAGAGAGTGATAGAGAGTGTCAGAGAGTGAAAGAGAGTGACAGAGAGTGTCAGAGAGTGGTAGAGAGTGTCAGAGAGTGATAGATAGTTTCAGAGAGTGATAGAGAGTGACAGAGAGTGACAGAGAGTGTCTGAGAGTGTCTGAGAGTGTCAGAGAGTGTCAGAGTGTGTCAGACAGTGACAGAGAGTGATAGAGAGTTTCAGAGATTGTCATAGAGTGATACAGAGAGTCAGCGTGTGTCAGGAGCGATAGAGAGTGTCAGAGAGTGATAGAGAGTGTCAGAGAGTGATAGAGAGTGTCAGAGAGTGATAGAGAGTGTCTGAGAGTGTCAGAGAGTGTCAGAGTGTGTCAGACAGTGACAGAGAGTGATAGAGAGTTTCAGAGAGTGTCATAGAGTGATAGAGAGAGTCAGAGTGTGTCAGGAGCGATAGAGAGTGTCAGAGAGTGATAGAGAGTGTCAGAGAGTGATAGAGAGTGTCTGAGAATGTCAGAGAGTGTTAGAGAGTGTCAGAGAGTGATCGACAGTTTCTGAGAGTGACAGAGAGTGAGAGAGAGATTCTGAGAGTGTCAGAGAGTGTCAGAGAGTGATAGAGAGTGATAGAGAGTGTCTGAGAGCATCAGAGAGTGTCAGAGAGTGTCAGAGAATGATAGAGAGTGTCAGAGAGTGTCAGAGAGTGATAGAGAGTGTCAGAGAGTGATCGAGTGTGTCTGAGAATGTCAGAGAGTGATAGAAAGTGTCAGAGAGTGATGGAGAGTGTCTGAGAGTTTCTGAGAGTGAGAGAGAGATTCTGAGAGTGTCAGAGAGTGTCAGAGAGTGATAGAGAGTGTCTGAGAGTGTCAGAGAGTGTCAGAGAGTGTCATAGAGTGTTAGAGAGTGTCAGAGTGTGTCAGAGAGTGATAGAGAGTGATTGAGTGTGTCAGAGAGTGTCAGAGAGCGATAGAGAGTGTCAGAGAGAGATAGAGAGTGTCAGAGAGTGATAGAGAGTGTCTGAGAGTGTCAGTGAGTGATAGAGAGTGATAGAGAGCCTCTGAGAGTGTCAGAGAGTGATAGAGAGTGTCAGAGAGTGAAATAGAGTGACAGAGAGTGTCAGAGAGTGATAGAGAGTGTCAGAGAGTGATAGAAAGTGTCAGAGAGTGAGAGAGAGTGACAGAGAGTGTCTGAGAGTGTCTGAGAGTGTCTGAGAGTGTCAGAGAGTGTCAGAGTGTGTCAGAGAGTGACAGAGAGTGACAGAGAGTTTCAGAGAGTATCATAGAGTGATGGAGAGAGTCAGAGTGTGTCAGAGAGCGATAGAGAGTGTCAGAGAGTGATAGAGAGTGTCAGAGAGTGATAGAGAGTGTGTGAGAGTGTCTGAGAGTGACAGAGAGTGAAAGAGAGTGTCAGAGAGTGATAGTAAGTGACAGAGAGTGTCTGACAGTGTCAGTGAGTGTCAGAGAGTGAAAGAGAGTGTCAGAGATTGTAACAGAGTGATAGAGAGTGTCAGAGAGTGGTAGTGAGTGTCAGAGAGTGATAGATAGTGTCAGAGAGTGATAGAGAGTGACAGAGAGTGTCTGAGAGTGTCTGAGAGTATCAGAGAGTGTCAGAGTGTGTCAGAGAGTGACAGAGAGTGATAGAGAGTTTCAGAGAGTGTCATAGAGTGATAGAGAGAGTCAGAGTGTGTCAGGAGCGATAGAGAGTGTCAGAGAGTGATAGAGAGTGTCTGAGAGTGACAGAGAGTGTCTGAGAGTATCAGTGAGAGTCAGAGAGTGATAGAGAGTGTCTGAGATTGTCAGAGAGTGATAGAGAGTGATAGAGAGCCTCTGATAGTGTCAGAGAGTGTCAGAGAGTGATAGAGAGTGTCAGAGAGTGATAGAGAGTGACAGAGAGTGTCTGAGAGTGTCTGAGAGTGTCAGAGAGTGTCAGAGTGTGTCAGAGAGTGACAGAGAGTGATAGAGAGTTTCAGAGAGTGTCATAGAGTGATGGAGAGATTCAGAGTGTGTCAGGAGCGATAGAGAGTGTCAGAGAGTGATAGAGCGTGTCAGAGAGTGATAGAGAGTGTCAGAGAGTGATAGAGAGTGTCAGAGAGTGACAGAGAGTGAAAGAGAGTGTCAGAGAGTGATAGTGAGTGACAGAGAGTGTCTGACAGTGTCAGTGAGTGTCAGAGAGTGAAAGAAAGTGTCAGAGATTGTAAGAGAGTGAGAGAGAGTGTCAGAGAGTGATAGAGAGTGATAGAGTGCGTCAGAGAGTGTCATAGAGTGATAGAGAGTGTCAGAGTGTGTCACGGAGTGTCAGATTGTGTCAGAGTGTGTCAGAGAGTGATAGAGAGTGTCAGAGAGTGTCAGAGAGTGATAGAGACTGTCTGAGAGTGACAGAGAGAGTCTGAGATTGTCAGTGAGTGTCTGAGAGTGACAGAGAGCGTCTGAGAGTGTCAGTGAGAGTCAGAGAGTGATAGAGAATGTCTGAGATTGTCAGTGAGTGATAGAGCGTGATAGAGAGCCTCTGAGAGTGTCAGAGAGTGTCAGAGAGTGATAGAGAGTGTCAGAGAGTGATAGAGAGTGACAGAGAGTGTCAGAGAGTTATCGAGAGTGTCAGAGAGTGATAGAGAGTGTCAGAGAGTGATGGAGAGTGACAGAGAGTGTCAGAAAGTGTCAGAGTGTGTCAGAGAGTGACAGAGAGTAATAGAGTGTGTCAGAGAGTGTCAGAGAGCGATAGACAGTGTCAGAGAGTGATAGAGAGTGTCAGAGAGTGATAGAGAGTGTCTGAGAGTGACAGAGAGTGAAAGAGAGTGTCAGAGAGTGATAGAGAGTGTCAGAGAGTGATAGAGAGTGACAGAGAGTGTCAGAGAGTTATCGAGAGTGTCAGAGAGTGATAGAGAGTGTCAGAGAGTGATAGAGAGTGTCATAGAGTGATAGAAAGAGTCAGAGTGTGTCAGGGAGTGATAGAGAGTGATTGAGTGTGTCAGAGAGTGTCAGAGAGCGATAGACAGTGTCAGAGAGTGATAGAGAGTGTCAGAGAGTGTTAGAGAGTGTCTGAGAGTGACAGAGAGTGACAGAGAGTGAAAGAGAGTGTCTGAGAGTGTCAGTGAGTGTCAGAGAGTGACAGAGAGTGTCTGAGAGTGTCAGTGAGTGATAGAGAGTGATAGAAAGACTCTGAGAGTGTCAGATAGATTCATAGAGTGATAGAGAGTGTCAGAGAGTGATAGTGAGTGACAGAGAGTGTCTGAGAGTGTCAGAGAGTGTCAGAGAGTGATAGAGAGTGTCAGAGAGTGATAGAAAGTGACAGAGAGTGAAAGAGAGTGACAGAGAGTGTCAGAGAGTGATAGAGAGTGTCAGAGAGTGATAGAAAGTGTCAGAGAGTGATAGAGAGTGACAGAGAGTTTCTGAGAGTGTCTGAGAGTGTCAGAGAGTGTCAGAGTGTGTCAGAGAGTGACAGAGAGTGACAGAGAGTTTCAGAGAGTGTCATAGAGTGATGGAGAGAGTCAGAGTGTGTCAGAGAGCGATAGAGAGTGTCACAGAGTGATAGAGAGTGATAGAGAGTGATAGAGAGTGTGTGAGAGTGTCTGAGAGTGACAGAGAGTGAAAGAGAGTGTCAGAGAGTGATAGTAAGTGACAGAGAGTGCCTGACAGTGTCAGTGATTGTCAGAGAGTGAAAGAGAGTGTCAGAGATTGTAAGAGAGTGATAGAGAGTGTCAGAGAGTGTTAGAGAGTGATAGAGAGTGTCAGAGTGTGTCACAGAGTGTCAGATTGTGTCAGAGTGTGTCAGAGAGTGATAGAGAGTGTCAGAGAGTGTCAGAGAGTGATAGAGACTGTCTGAGAGTGACAGAGAGAGTCTGAGAGTGTCAGTGAGTGTCTGAGAGTGACAGAGAGCGTCTGAGAGTGTCAGTGAGTGTCAGAGAGTGATAGAGAGTGACAGAGAGTGTCAGTGAGTGATAGAGAGTGATAGAGAGCCTCTGAGAGTGTCAGAGAGTGTCAGAGAGTGATAGAGAGTGTCAGAGAGTGAAAGAGAGTGACAGAGAGTGTAAGAGAGTGGTAGAGAGTGTCAGAGAGTGATAGATAGTTTCAGGGAGTGATAGAGAGTGACAGAGAGTGACAGAGAGTGTCTGAGAGTGTCTGAGAGTGTCAGAGAGTGTCAGAGTGTGTCAGACAGTGACAGAGAGTGATAGAGAGTTTCAGAGATTGTCATAGAGTGATACAGAGAGTCAGAGTGTGTCAGGAGCGATAGAGAGTGTCAGAGAGTGATAGAGAGTGTCAGAGAGTGATAGAGAGTGTCAGAGAGTGATAGAGAGTGTCTGAGAGTGTCAGAGAGTGTCAGAGTGTGTCAGACAGTGACAGAGAGTGATAGAGAGTTTCAGAGAGTGTCATAGAGTGATAGAGAGAGTCAGAGTGTGTCAGGAGCGATAGAGAGTGTCAGAGAGTGATAGAGAGTGTCAGAGAGTGATAGAGAGTGTCAGAGAGTGATAGAGAGTGTCTGAGAATGTCAGAGAGTGTTAGAGAGTGTCAGAGAGTGATCGACAGTTTCTGAGAGTGACAGAGAGTGAGAGAGAGATTCTGAGAGTGTCAGAGAGTGTCAGAGAGTGATAGAGAGTGATAGAGAGTGTCTGAGAGCATCAGAGAGTGTCAGAGAGTGTCAGAGAATGATAGAGAGTGTCAGAGAGTGTCAGAGAGTGATAGAGAGTGTCAGAGAGTGATCGAGTGTGTCTGAGAATGTCAGAGAGTGATAGAAAGTGTCAGAGAGTGATGGAGAGTGTCTGAGAGTTTCTGAGAGTGAGAGAGAGATTCTGAGAGTGTCAGAGAGTGTCAGAGAGTGATAGAGAGTGTCTGAGAGTGTCAGAGAGTGTCATAGAGTGTTAGCGAGTGTCAGAGTGTGTCAGAGAGTGATAGAGAGTGATTGAGTGTGTCAGAGAGTGTCAGAGAGCGATAGAGAGTGTCAGAGAGAGATAGAGAGTGTCAGAGAGTGATAGAGAGTGTCTGAGAGTGTCAGTGAGTGATAGAGAGTGATAGAGAGCCTCTGAGAGTGTCAGAGAGTGATAGAGAGTGTCAGAGAGTGAAATAGAGTGACAGAGAGTGTCAGAGAGTGATAGAGAGTGTCAGAGAGTGATAGAAAGTGTCAGAGAGTGAGAGAGAGTGACAGAGAGTGTCTGAGAGTGTCTGAGAGTGTCTGAGAGTGTCAGAGAGTGTCAGAGAGTGTCAGAGTGTGTCAGAGAGTGACAGAGAGTGACAGAGAGTTTCAGAGAGTATCATAGAGTGATGGAGAGAGTCAGAGTGTGTCTGAGAGCGATAGAGAGTGTCAGAGAGTGATAGAGAGTGTCAGAGAGTGATAGAGAGTGTGTGAGAGTGTCTGAGAGTGACAGAGAGTGAAAGAGAGTGTCAGAGAGTGATAGTAAGTGACAGAGAGTGTCTGACAGTGTCAGTGAGTGTCAGAGAGTGAAAGAGAGTGTCAGAGATTGTAACAGAGTGATAGAGAGTGTCAGAGAGTGATAGAGAGTGAGAGAGAGCATCAGAGAGTTTCATAGAGTGATAGAGAGTGTCAGAGTGTGTCACAGAGTGTCAGATTGTGTCAGAGTGTGTCAGAGAGTGATAGAGAGTGTCAGAGAGTGTCAGAGAGTGATAGAGACTGTCTGAGAGTGACAGAGAGAGTCTGAGAGTGTCAGTGAGTGTCTGAGAGTGACAGAGAGCGTCTGAGAGTGTCAGTGAGTGTCAGAGAGTGATAGAGAGTGTCTGAGATTGTCAGTGAGTGATACAGAGTGGTAGAGAGCCTCTGAGAGTGTCAGAGAGTGTCAGAGAGTGATAGAGAGTGTCTGAGAGTGTCTGAGAGTGTCAGTGAGTGATAGAGAGTGATAGAGAGTGATAGAGAGCCTCTGAGAGTGTCAGAGAGTGTCAGAGAGTGATAGAGAGTGTCAGAGTGTGAAAGAGAGTGACAGAGAGTGTCAGAGAGTGGTAGAGAGTGTCAGAGAGTGATAGATAGTGTCAGAGAGTGATAGAGAGTGACAGAGAGTGTCTGAGAGTGTCTGAGAGTATCAGAGAGTGTCAGAGTGTGTCAGAGAGTGACAGAGAGTGATAGAGAGTTTCAGAGAGTGTCATAGAGTGATAGAGAGAGTCAGAGTGTGTCAGGAGCGATAGAGAGTGTCAGAGAGTGATAGAGAGTGTCAGAGAGTGATAGAGAGTGTCAGAGAGTGACAGAGAGTGAAAGAGAGTGTCAGAGAGTGATAGTGAGTGGCAAAGAGTGTCTGACAGTGTCAGTGAGTGTCAGAGAGTGAAAGAGAGTGTCAGAGATTGTAAGAGAGTGAGAGAGAGTGTCAGAGAGTGATATAGAGTGATAGAGTGCGTCAGAGAGTGTCATAGAGTGATAGAGAGTGTAAGAGTGTGTCACAGATTGTCAGATTGTGTCAGAGTGTGTCAGAGAGTGACAGAGAGTGTCAGAGAGTGATAGAGACTGTCTGAGAGTGACAGAGAGAGTCTGAGAGTGTCAGTGAGTGTCTGAGAGTGACAGAGAGTGTCTGAGAGTATCAGTGAGAGTCAGAGAGTGATAGAGAGTGTCTGAGATTGTCAGTGAGTGATAGAGAGTGATAGAGAGCCTCTGATAGTGTCAGAGAGTGTCAGAGAGTGATAGAGAGTGTCAGAGAGTGATAGAGAGTGACAGAGAGTGTCTGAGAGTGTCTGAGAGTGTCAGAGAGTGTCAGAGTGTGTCAGAGAGTGACAGAGAGTGATAGAGAGTTTCAGAGAGTGTCATAGAGTGATGGAGAGAGTCAGATTGTGTCAGGAGCGATAGAGAGTGTCAGAGAGTGACAGAGAGTGAAAGAGAGTGTCAGAGAGTGATAGTGAGTGACAGAGAGTGTCTGACAGTGTCAGTGAGTGTCAGAGAGTGAAAGAAAGTGTCAGAGATTGTAAGAGAGTGAGAGAGAGTGTCAGAGAGTGATAGAGAGTGATAGAGTGCGTCAGAGAGTGTCATAGAGTGATAGAGAGTGTCAGAGTGTGTCACAGAGTGTCAGATTGTGTCAGAGTGTGTCAGAGAGTGATAGAGAGTGTCAGAGAGTGTCAGAGAGTGATAGAGACTGTCTGAGAGTGACAGAGAGAGTCTGAGAGTGTCAGTGAGTGTCTGAGAGTGACAGAGAGCGTCTGAGAGTGTCAGTGAGAGTCAGAGAGTGATAGAGAGTGTCTGAGATTGTCAGTGAGTGATAGAGAGTGATAGAGAGCCTCTGAGAGTGTCAGAGAGTGTCAGAGAGTGATAGAGAGTGTCAGAGAGTGATAGAGAGTGACAGAGAGTGTCAGAGAGTTATAGAGAGTGTCAGAGAGTGATAGAGAGTGTCAGAGAGTGATAGAGAGTGACAGAGAGTGTCAGAGAGTGATAGAAAGAATCAGAGTGTGTCAGGGAGTGATAGAGAGTGATTGAGTGTGTCAGAGAGTGTCAGAGAGCGATAGACAGTGTCAGAGAGTGATAGAGAGTGTCAGAGAGTGATAGAGAGTGTCTGAGAGTGACAGAGAGTGAAAGAGAGTGTCTGAGAGTGTCAGTGAGTGTCAGAGAGTGACAGAGAGTGTCTGAGAGTGTCAGTGAGTGATAGAGAGTGATAGAAAGACTCTGAGAGTGTCAGAGAGATTCATAGAGTGATAGAGAGAGTCAGAGAGTGATAGTGAGTGACAGAGAGTGTCTGAGAGTGTCAGAGAGTGTCAGAGAGTGATAGAGAGTGTCAGAGAGTTATAGAAAGTGACAGAGAGTGAAAGAGAGTGACAGAGAGTGTCAGAGAGTGATAGAGAGTGTCAGAGAGTGATAGAAAGTGTCAGAGAGTGATAGAGAGTGACAGAGAGTTTCTGAGAGTGTCTGAGAGTGTCAGAGAGTGTCAGCGTGTGTCAGAGAGTGACAGAGAGTGACAGAGAGTTTCAGAGAGTGTCATAGAGTGATGGAGAGTCAGAGTGTGTCAGAGAGCGATAGAGAGTGTCACAGAGTGATAGAGAGTGTCAGAGAGTGATAGAGAGTGTGTGAGAGTGTCTGAGAGTGACAGAGAGTGAAAGAGAGTGTCAGAGAGTGATAGTAAGTGACAGAGAGTGCCTGACAGTGTCAGTGATTGTCAGAGAGTGAAAGAGAGTGTCAGAGATTGTAAGAGAGTGATAGAGAGTGTCAGAGAGTGATAGAGAGTGATAGAGAGCGTCAGAGAGTGTCATAAGGTGATAGAGTGTCAGAGTGTGTCACAGAGTGTCAGAGAGTGTCAGCGTGTGTCAGAGAGTGACAGAGAGTGACAGAGAGTTTCAGAGAGTGTCATAGAGTGATGGAGAGTCAGAGTGTGTCAGAGAGCGATAGAGAGTGTCACAGAGTGATAGAGTGTGTCAGAGAGTGATAGAGAGTGTCAGAGAGTGTCAGAGAGTGATAGAGACTGTCTGAGAGTGACAGAGAGAGTCTGAGAGTGTCAGTGAGTGTCTGAGAGTGACAGAGAGCGTCTGAGAGTGTCAGTGAGTGTCAGAGAGTGATAGAGAGTGTCTGAGATTGTCAGTGAGTGATACAGAGTGGTAGAGAGCCTCTGAGAGTGTCAGAGAGTGTCAGAGAGTGATAGAGAGTGTCTGAGAGTGTCTGAGAGTGTCAGTGAGTGATAGAGAGTGATAGAGAGTGATAGAGAGCCTCTGAGAGTGTCAGAGAGTGTCAGAGAGTGATAGAGAGTGTCAGAGTGTGAAAGAGAGTGACAGAGAGTGTCAGAGAGTGGTAGAGAGTGTCAGAGAGTGATAGATAGTGTCAGAGAGTGATAGAGAGTGACAGAGAGTGTCTGAGAGTGTCTGAGAGTATCAGAGAGTGTCAGAGTGTGTCAGAGAGTGACAGAGAGTGATAGAGAGTTTCAGAGAGTGTCATAGAGTGATAGAGAGAGTCAGAGTGTGTCAGGAGCGATAGAGAGTGTCAGAGAGTGATAGAGAGTGTCAGAGAGTGATAGAGAGTGTCAGAGAGTGACAGAGAGTGAAAGAGAGTGTCAGAGAGTGATAGTGAGTGGCAAAGAGTGTCTGACAGTGTCAGTGAGTGTCAGAGAGTGAAAGAGAGTGTCAGAGATTGTAAGAGAGTGAGAGAGAGTGTCAGAGAGTGATATAGAGTGATAGAGTGCGTCAGAGAGTGTCATAGAGTGATAGAGAGTGTAAGAGTGTGTCACAGATTGTCAGATTGTGTCAGAGTGTGTCAGAGAGTGACAGAGAGTGTCAGAGAGTGATAGAGACTGTCTGAGAGTGACAGAGAGAGTCTGAGAGTGTCAGTGAGTGTCTGAGAGTGACAGAGAGTGTCTGAGAGTATCAGTGAGAGTCAGAGAGTGATAGAGAGTGTCTGAGATTGTCAGTGAGTGATAGAGAGTGATAGAGAGCCTCTGATAGTGTCAGAGAGTGTCAGAGAGTGATAGAGAGTGTCAGAGAGTGATAGAGAGTGACAGAGAGTGTCTGAGAGTGTCTGAGAGTGTCAGAGAGTGTCAGAGTGTGTCAGAGAGTGACAGAGAGTGATAGAGAGTTTCAGAGAGTGTCATAGAGTGATGGAGAGAGTCAGATTGTGTCAGGAGCGATAGAGAGTGTCAGAGAGTGACAGAGAGTGAAAGAGAGTGTCAGAGAGTGATAGTGAGTGACAGAGAGTGTCTGACAGTGTCAGTGAGTGTCAGAGAGTGAAAGAAAGTGTCAGAGATTGTAAGAGAGTGAGAGAGAGTGTCAGAGAGTGATAGAGAGTGATAGAGTGCGTCAGAGAGTGTCATAGAGTGATAGAGAGTGTCAGAGTGTGTCACAGAGTGTCAGATTGTGTCAGAGTGTGTCAGAGAGTGATAGAGAGTGTCAGAGAGTGTCAGAGAGTGATAGAGACTGTCTGAGAGTGACAGAGAGAGTCTGAGAGTGTCAGTGAGTGTCTGAGAGTGACAGAGAGCGTCTGAGAGTGTCAGTGAGAGTCAGAGAGTGATAGAGAGTGTCTGAGATTGTCAGTGAGTGATAGAGAGTGATAGAGAGCCTCTGAGAGTGTCAGAGAGTGTCAGAGAGTGATAGAGAGTGTCAGAGAGTGATAGAGAGTGACAGAGAGTGTCAGAGAGTTATAGAGAGTGTCAGAGAGTGATAGAGAGTGTCAGAGAGTGATAGAGAGTGACAGAGAGTGTCAGAGAGTGATAGAAAGAATCAGAGTGTGTCAGGGAGTGATAGAGAGTGATTGAGTGTGTCAGAGAGTGTCAGAGAGCGATAGACAGTGTCAGAGAGTGATAGAGAGTGTCAGAGAGTGATAGAGAGTGTCTGAGAGTGACAGAGAGTGAAAGAGAGTGTCTGAGAGTGTCAGTGAGTGTCAGAGAGTGACAGAGAGTGTCTGAGAGTGTCAGTGAGTGATAGAGAGTGATAGAAAGACTCTGAGAGTGTCAGAGAGATTCATAGAGTGATAGAGAGAGTCAGAGAGTGATAGTGAGTGACAGAGAGTGTCTGAGAGTGTCAGAGAGTGTCAGAGAGTGATAGAGAGTGTCAGAGAGTTATAGAAAGTGACAGAGAGTGAAAGAGAGTGACAGAGAGTGTCAGAGAGTGATAGAGAGTGTCAGAGAGTGATAGAAAGTGTCAGAGAGTGATAGAGAGTGACAGAGAGTTTCTGAGAGTGTCTGAGAGTGTCAGAGAGTGTCAGCGTGTGTCAGAGAGTGACAGAGAGTGACAGAGAGTTTCAGAGAGTGTCATAGAGTGATGGAGAGTCAGAGTGTGTCAGAGAGCGATAGAGAGTGTCACAGAGTGATAGAGAGTGTCAGAGAGTGATAGAGAGTGTGTGAGAGTGTCTGAGAGTGACAGAGAGTGAAAGAGAGTGTCAGAGAGTGATAGTAAGTGACAGAGAGTGCCTGACAGTGTCAGTGATTGTCAGAGAGTGAAAGAGAGTGTCAGAGATTGTAAGAGAGTGATAGAGAGTGTCAGAGAGTGATAGAGAGTGATAGAGAGCGTCAGAGAGTGTCATAGAGTGATAGAGTGTCAGAGTGTGTCACAGAGTGTCAGATTGTGTCAGAGTGTGTCAGAGAGTGATAGAGAGTGTCAGAGAGTGTCAGAGAGTGATAGAGACTGTCTGAGAGTGACAGAAAGAGTCTGAGAGTGTCAGTGAGTGTCTGAGAGTGACAGAGAGCGTCTGAGAGTGTCAGTGAGTGTCAGAGAGTGATAGAGAGTGACAGAGAGTGTCAGTGAGTGATAGAGAGTGATAGAGAGCCTCTGAGAGTGTCAGAGAGTGTCAGAGAGTGATAGAGAGTGTCAGAGAGTGAAAGAGAGTGACAGAGAGTGTCAGAGAGTGGTAGAGTGTGTCAGAGAGTGATAGATAGTGTCAGAGAGTGATAGAGAGTGACAGAGAGTGACAGAGAGTGTCTGAGAGTGTCTGAGAGTGTCAGAGAGTGTCAGAGTGTGTCAGAGAGTGACAGAGAGTTTCAGAGAGTGTCATAGAGTGATAGAGAGAGTAAGAGTGTGTCAGGAGCGATAGAGAGTGTCAGAGAGTGATAGAGAGTGTCAGAGAGTGATAGAGAGTGTCAGAGAGTGACAGAGAGTGAAAGAGAGTGTCAGAGAGTGATAGTGAGTGACAGAGAGTGTCTGACAGTGTCAGTGAGTGTCAGAGAGTGAAAGAAAGTGTCAGAGATTGTAAGAGAGTGAGAGAGAGTGTCAGAGAGTGATAGAGAGTGAGAGAGTGCGTCAGAGAGTGTCATAGAGTGATAGAGAGTGTCAGAGTGTGTCACAGAGTGTCAGATTGTGTCAGAGTGTGTCAGAGAGTGATAGAGAGTGTCAGACAGTGTCAGAGAGTGATAGAGACTGTCTGAGAGTGACAGAGAGAGTCTGAGAGTGTCAGTGAGTGTCTGAGAGTGACAGAGAGCGTCTGAGAGTGTCAGTGAGAGTCAGAGAGTGATAGAGAGTGTCTGAGATTGTCAGTGAGTGATAGAGAGTGATAGAGAGCCTCTGAGAGTGTCAGAGAGTGTCAGAGAGTGATAGAGAGTGTCAGAGAGTGATAGAGAGTGACAGAGAGTGTCAGAGAGTTATAGAGAGTGTCAGAGAGTGATAGAGAGTGTCAGAGAGTGATAGAGAGTGACAGAGAGTGTCAGAGAGTGTCAGAGTGTGTCAGAGAGTGACAGAGAGTGATAGAGAGTGTCAGAGAGTGTCATAGAGTGATAGAGAGAGTCAGAGTGTGTCAGGGAGTGATAGAGAGTGATTGAGTGTGTCAGAGAGTGTCAGTGAGCGATAGAAAGTGTCAGAGAGTGATAGAGAGTGTCAGAGAGTGATAGAGAGTGTCTGAGAGTGACAGAGAGTGAAAGAGAGTGTCTGAGAGTGTCAGTGAGTGTCAGAGAGTGACAGAGAGTGTCTGAGAGTGTCAGTGAGTGATAGAGAGCGATAGAAAGACTCTGAGAGTGTCAGAGTGATTCATAGAGTGATAGAGTGTCAGAGAGTGATAGTGAGTGACAGAGAGTGTCTGAGAGTGTCAGAGAGTGTCAGAGAGTGATAGAGAGTGTCAGAGAGTGATAGAGAGTGACAGAGAGTGAAAGAGAGTGACAGAGAGTGTCAGAGAGTGATAGAGAGTGTCAGAGAGTGATAGAACGTGTCAGAGAGTGATAGAGAGTGACAGAGAGTTTCTGAGAGTGTCTGAGAGTGTCAGAGAGTGTCAGAGTGTGTCAGAGAGTGACAGAGAGTGACAGAGAGTTTCAGAGAGTGTCATAGAGTGATGGAGAGTCAGAGTGTGTCAGAGAGCGATAGAGAGTGTCACAGAGTGATAGAGAGTGTCAGAGAGTGATAGAGAGTGTGTGAGAGTGTCTGAGAGTGACAGAGAGTGAAAGAGAGTGTCAGAGAGTGATAGTAAGTGACAGAGAGTGCCTGACAGTGTCAGTGATTGTCAGAGAGTGAAAGAGAGTGTCAGAGATTGTAAGAGAGTGATAGAGAGTGTCAGAGAGTGATAGAGAGTGATAGAGAGCGTCAGAGAGTGTCATAGAGTGATAGAGTGTCAGAGTGTGTCACAGAGTGTCAGATTGTGTCAGAGTGTGTCAGAGAGTGATAGAGAGTGTCAGAGAGTGTCAGAGAGTAATAGAGACTGTCTGAGAGTGACAGAAAGAGTCTGAGAGTGTCAGTGAGTGTCTGAGAGTGACAGAGAGCGTCTGAGAGTGTCAGTGAGTGTCAGAGAGTGATAGAGAGTGACAGAGAGTGTCAGTGAGTGATAGAGAGCCTCTGAGAGTGTCAGAGAGTGTCAGAGAGTGATAGAGAGTGTCAGAGAGTGAAAGAGAGTGACAGAGAGTGTCAGAGAGTGGTAGAGTGTGTCAGAGAGTGATAGATAGTGTCAGAGAGTGATAGAGAGTGACAGAGAGTGACAGAGAGTGTCTGAGAGTGTCTGAGAGTGTCAGAGAGTGTCAGAGTGTGTCAGAGAGTGACAGAGAGTTTCAGAGAGTGTCATAGAGTGATAGAGAGAGTAAGAGTGTGTCAGGAGCGATAGAGAGTGTCAGAGAGTGATAGAGAGTGTCAGAGAGTGATAGAGAGTGTCAGAGAGTGACAGAGAGTGAAAGAGAGTGTCAGAGAGTGATAGTGAGTGACAGAGAGTGTCTGACAGTGTCAGTGAGTGTCAGAGAGTGAAAGAAAGTGTCAGAGATTGTAAGAGAGTGAGAGAGAGTGTCAGAGAGTGATAGAGAGTGAGAGAGTGCGTCAGAGAGTGTCATAGAGTGATAGAGAGTGTCAGAGTGTGTCACAGAGTGTCAGATTGTGTCAGAGTGTGTCAGAGAGTGATAGAGAGTGTCAGACAGTGTCAGAGAGTGATAGAGACTGTCTGAGAGTGACAGAGAGAGTCTGAGAGTGTCAGTGAGTGTCTGAGAGTGACAGAGAGCGTCTGAGAGTGTCAGTGAGAGTCAGAGAGTGATAGAGAGTGTCTGAGATTGTCAGTGAGTGATAGAGAGTGATAGAGAGCCTCTGAGAGTGTCAGAGAGTGTCAGAGAGTGATAGAGAGTGTCAGAGAGTGATAGAGAGTGACAGAGAGTGTCAGAGAGTTATAGAGAGTGTCAGAGAGTGATAGAGAGTGTCAGAGAGTGATAGAGAGTGACAGAGAGTGTCAGAGAGTGTCAGAGTGTGTCAGAGAGTGACAGAGAGTGATAGAGAGTGTCAGAGAGTGTCATAGAGTGATAGAGAGAGTCAGAGTGTGTCAGGGAGTGATAGAGAGTGATTGAGTGTGTCAGAGAGTGTCAGTGAGCGATAGAAAGTGTCAGAGAGTGATAGAGAGTGTCAGAGAGTGATAGAGAGTGTCTGAGAGTGACAGAGAGTGAAAGAGAGTGTCTGAGAGTGTCAGTGAGTGTCAGAGAGTGACAGAGAGTGTCTGAGAGTGTCAGTGAGTGATAGAGAGCGATAGAAAGACTCTGAGAGTGTCAGAGTGATTCATAGAGTGATAGAGTGTCAGAGAGTGATAGTGAGTGACAGAGAGTGTCTGAGAGTGTCAGAGAGTGTCAGAGAGTGATAGAGAGTGTCAGAGAGTGATAGAGAGTGACAGAGAGTGAAAGAGAGTGACAGAGAGTGTCAGAGAGTGATAGAGAGTGTCAGAGAGTGATAGAACGTGTCAGAGAGTGATAGAGAGTGACAGAGAGTTTCTGAGAGTGTCTGAGAGTGTCAGAGTGTGTCAGAGAGTGACAGAGAGTGACAGAGAGTTTCAGAGAGTGTCATAGAGTGATGGAGAGTCAGAGTGTGTCAGAGAGCGATAGAGAGTGTCAGAGAGTGATAGAGAGTGTCAGAGAGTTTCTGAGAGTGTCTGAGAGTGTCAGAGAGTGTCAGCGTGTGTCAGAGAGTGACAGAGAGTGACAGAGAGTTTCAGAGAGTGTCATAGAGTGATGGAGAGTCAGAGTGTGTCAGAGAGCGATAGAGAGTGTCACAGAGTGATAGAGAGTGTCAGAGAGTGATAGAGAGTGTGTGAGAGTGTCTGAGAGTGACAGAGAGTGAAAGAGAGTGTCAGAGAGTGATAGTAAGTGACAGAGAGTGCCTGACAGTGTCAGTGATTGTCAGAGAGTGAAAGAGAGTGTCAGAGATTGTAAGAGAGTGATAGAGAGTGTCAGAGAGTGATAGAGAGTGATAGAGAGCGTCAGAGAGTGTCATAGAGTGATAGAGTGTCAGAGTGTGTCACAGAGTGTCAGATTGTGTCAGAGTGTGTCAGAGAGTGATAGAGAGTGTCAGAGAGTGTCAGAGAGTGATAGAGACTGTCTGAGAGTGACAGAAAGAGTCTGAGAGTGTCAGTGAGTGTCTGAGAGTGACAGAGAGCGTCTGAGAGTGTCAGTGAGTGTCAGAGAGTGATAGAGAGTGACAGAGAGTGTCAGTGAGTGATAGAGAGTGATAGAGAGCCTCTGAGAGTGTCAGAGAGTGTCAGAGAGTGATAGAGAGTGTCAGAGAGTGAAAGAGAGTGACAGAGAGTGTCAGAGAGTGGTAGAGTGTGTCAGAGAGTGATAGATAGTGTCAGAGAGTGATAGAGAGTGACAGAGAGTGACAGAGAGTGTCTGAGAGTGTCTGAGAGTGTCAGAGAGTGTCAGAGTGTGTCAGAGAGTGACAGAGAGTTTCAGAGAGTGTCATAGAGTGATAGAGAGAGTAAGAGTGTGTCAGGAGCGATAGAGAGTGTCAGAGAGTGATAGAGAGTGTCAGAGAGTGATAGAGAGTGTCAGAGAGTGACAGAGAGTGAAAGAGAGTGTCAGAGAGTGATAGTGAGTGACAGAGAGTGTCTGACAGTGTCAGTGAGTGTCAGAGAGTGAAAGAAAGTGTCAGAGATTGTAAGAGAGTGAGAGAGAGTGTCAGAGAGTGATAGAGAGTGAGAGAGTGCGTCAGAGAGTGTCATAGAGTGATAGAGAGTGTCAGAGTGTGTCACAGAGTGTCAGATTGTGTCAGAGTGTGTCAGAGAGTGATAGAGAGTGTCAGACAGTGTCAGAGAGTGATAGAGACTGTCTGAGAGTGACAGAGAGAGTCTGAGAGTGTCAGTGAGTGTCTGAGAGTGACAGAGAGCGTCTGAGAGTGTCAGTAGAGTCAGAGAGTGATAGAGAGTGTCTGAGATTGTCAGTGAGTGATAGAGAGTGATAGAGAGCCTCTGAGAGTGTCAGAGAGTGTCAGAGAGTGATAGAGAGTGTCAGAGAGTGATAGAGAGTGACAGAGAGTGTCAGAGAGTTATAGAGAGTGTCAGAGAGTGATAGAGAGTGTCAGAGAGTGATAGAGAGTGACAGAGAGTGTCAGAGAGTGTCAGAGTGTGTCAGAGAGTGACAGAGAGTGATAGAGAGTGTCAGAGAGTGTCATAGAGTGATAGAGAGAGTCAGAGTGTGTCAGGGAGTGATAGAGAGTGATTGAGTGTGTCAGAGAGTGTCAGTGAGCGATAGAAAGTGTCAGAGAGTGATAGAGAGTGTCAGAGAGTGATAGAGAGTGTCTGAGAGTGACAGAGAGTGAAAGAGAGTGTCTGAGAGTGTCAGTGAGTGTCAGAGAGTGACAGAGAGTGTCTGAGAGTGTCAGTGAGTGATAGAGAGCGATAGAAAGACTCTGAGAGTGTCAGAGTGATTCATAGAGTGATAGAGTGTCAGAGAGTGATAGTGAGTGACAGAGAGTGTCTGAGAGTGTCAGAGAGTGTCAGAGAGTGATAGAGAGTGTCAGAGAGTGATAGAGAGTGACAGAGAGTGAAAGAGAGTGACAGAGAGTGTCAGAGAGTGTCAGAGAGTGATAGAGAGTGTCAGAGAGTGATAGAACGTGTCAGAGAGTGATAGAGAGTGACAGAGAGTTTCTGAGAGTGTCTGAGAGTGTCAGAGAGTGTCAGAGTGTGTCAGAGAGTGACAGAGAGTGACAGAGAGTTTCAGAGAGTGTCATAGAGTGATGGAGAGTCAGAGTGTGTCAGAGAGCGATAGAGAGTGTCACAGAGTGATAGAGAGTGTCAGAGAGTGATAGAGAGTGTGTGAGAGTGTCTGAGAGTGACAGAGAGTGAAAGAGAGTGTCAGAGAGTGATAGTAAGTGACAGAGAGTGCCTGACAGTGTCAGTGATTGTCAGAGAGTGAAAGAGAGTGTCAGAGATTGTAAGAGTGTGTCAGAGAGTGACAGAGAGTGACAGAGAGTTTCAGAGAGTGTCATAGAGTGATGGAGAGTCAGAGTGTGTCAGAGAGCGATAGAGAGTGTCACAGAGTGATAGAGAGTGTCAGAGAGTGACAGAGAGTGTGTGAGAGTGTCTGAGAGTGACAGAGAGTGAAAGAGAGTGTCAGAGAGTGATAGTAAGTGACAGAGAGTGCCTGACAGTGTCAGTGATTGTCATAGAGTGATAGAGAGTGTCAGAGTGTGTCACAGAGTGTCAGATTGTGTCAGAGTGTGTCAGAGTGTGTCAGAGAGTGATAGAGAGTGTCAGACAGTGTCAGAGAGTGATAGAGACTGTCTGAGAGTGACAGAGAGAGTCTGAGAGTGTCAGTGAGTGTCTGAGAGTGACAGAGAGCGTCTGAGAGTGTCAGTGAGAGTCAGAGAGTGATAGAGAGTGTCTGAGATTGTCAGTGAGTGATAGAGAGTGATAGAGAGCCTCTGAGAGTGTCAGAGAGTGTCAGAGAGTGATAGAGAGTGTCAGAGAGTGATAGAGAGTGACAGAGAGTGTCAGAGAGTTATAGAGAGTGTCAGAGAGTGATAGAGAGTGTCAGAGAGTGATAGAGAGTGACAGAGAGTGTCAGAGAGTGTCAGAGTGTGTCAGAGAGTGACAGAGAGTGATAGAGAGTGTCAGAGAGTGTCATAGAGTGATAGAGAGAGTCAGAGTGTGTCAGGGAGTGATAGAGAGTGATTGAGTGTGTCAGAGAGTGTCAGTGAGCGATAGAAAGTGTCAGAGAGTGATAGAGAGTGTCAGAGAGTGATAGAGAGTGTCTGAGAGTGACAGAGAGTGAAAGAGAGTGTCTGAGAGTGTCAGTGAGTGTCAGAGAGTGACAGAGAGTGTCTGAGAGTGTCAGTGAGTGATAGAGAGCGATAGAAAGACTCTGAGAGTGTCAGAGTGATTCATAGAGTGATAGAGTGTCAGAGAGTGATAGTGAGTGACAGAGAGTGTCTGAGAGTGTCAGAGAGTGTCAGAGAGTGATAGAGAGTGTCAGAGAGTGATAGAGAGTGACAGAGAGTGAAAGAGAGTGACAGAGAGTGTCAGAGAGTGATAGAGAGTGTCAGAGAGTGATAGAACGTGTCAGAGAGTGATAGAGAGTGACAGAGAGTTTCTGAGAGTGTCTGAGAGTGTCAGAGAGTGTCAGAGTGTGTCAGAGAGTGACAGAGAGTGACAGAGAGTTTCAGAGAGTGTCATAGAGTGATGGAGAGTCAGAGTGTGTCAGAGAGCGATAGAGAGTGTCAGAGAGTGATAGAGAGTGACAGAGAGTTTCTGAGAGTGTCTGAGAGTGTCAGAGAGTGTCAGCGTGTGTCAGAGAGTGACAGAGAGTGACAGAGAGTTTCAGAGAGTGTCATAGAGTGATGGAGAGTCAGAGTGTGTCAGAGAGCGATAGAGAGTGTCACAGAGTGATAGAGAGTGTCAGAGAGTGATAGAGAGTGTGTGAGAGTGTCTGAGAGTGACAGAGAGTGAAAGAGAGTGTCAGAGAGTGATAGTAAGTGACAGAGAGTGCCTGACAGTGTCAGTGATTGTCAGAGAGTGAAAGAGAGTGTCAGAGATTGTAAGAGAGTGATAGAGAGTGTCAGAGAGTGATAGAGAGTGATAGAGAGCGTCAGAGAGTGTCATAGAGTGATAGAGTGTCAGAGTGTGTCACAGAGTGTCAGATTGTGTCAGAGTGTGTCAGAGAGTGATAGAGAGTGTCAGAGAGTGTCAGAGAGTGATAGAGACTGTCTGAGAGTGACAGAAAGAGTCTGAGAGTGTCAGTGAGTGTCTGAGAGTGACAGAGAGCGTCTGAGAGTGTCAGTGAGTGTCAGAGAGTGATAGAGAGTGACAGAGAGTGTCAGTGAGTGATAGAGAGTGATAGAAAGACTCTGAGAGTGTCAGAGTGATTCATAGAGTGATAGAGTGTCAGAGAGTGATAGTGAGTGACAGAGAGTGTCTGAGAGTGTCAGAGAGTGTCAGAGAGTGATAGAGAGTGTCAGAGAGTGATAGAGAGTGACAGAGAGTGAAAGAGAGTGACAGAGAGTGTCAGAGAGTGATAGAGAGTGTCAGAGAGTGATAGAACGTGTCAGAGAGTGATAGAGAGTGACAGAGAGTTTCTGAGAGTGTCTGAGAGTGTCAGAGAGTGTCAGAGTGTGTCAGAGAGTGACAGAGAGTGACAGAGAGTTTCAGAGAGTGTCATAGAGTGATGGAGAGTCAGAGTGTGTCAGAGAGCGATAGAGAGTGTCAGAGAGTGATAGAGAGTGACAGAGAGTGATAGAGAGTGTGTGAGAGTGTCTGAGAGTGACAGAGAGTGAAAGAGAGTGTCAGAGAGTGATAGTAAGTGACAGAGAGTGTCAGAGAGTGATAGAAAGTGTCAGAGAGTGATAGAGAGTGACAGAGAGTTTCTGAGAGTGTCTGAGAGTGTCAGAGAGTGTCAGCGTGTGTCAGAGAGTGACAGAGAGTGACAGAGAGTTTCAGAGAGTGTCATAGAGTGATGGAGAGTCAGAGTGTGTCAGAGAGCGATAGAGAGTGTCACAGAGTGATAGAGAGTGTCAGAGAGTGATAGAGAGTGTGTGAGAGTGTCTGAGAGTGACAGAGAGTGAAAGAGAGTGTCAGAGAGTGATAGTAAGTGACAGAGAGTGCCTGACAGTGTCAGTGATTGTCAGAGAGTGAAAGAGAGTGTCAGAGATTGTAAGAGAGTGATAGAGAGTGTCAGAGAGTGATAGAGAGTGATAGAGAGCGTCAGAGAGTGTCATAGAGTGATAGAGTGTCAGAGTGTGTCACAGAGTGTCAGATTGTGTCAGAGTGTGTCAGAGAGTGATAGAGAGTGTCAGAGAGTGTCAGAGAGTGATAGAGACTGTCTGAGAGTGACAGAAAGAGTCTGAGAGTGTCAGTGAGTGTCTGAGAGTGACAGAGAGCGTCTGAGAGTGTCAGTGAGTGTCAGAGAGTGATAGAGAGTGACAGAGAGTGTCAGAGAGTGACAGAGAGTGACAGAGAGTTTCAGAGAGTGATAGAGAGTGTCAGAGAGTGATAGAACGTGTCAGAGAGTGATAGAGAGTGACAGAGAGTTTCTGAGAGTGTCTGAGAGTGTCAGAGAGTGTCAGAGTGTGTCAGAGAGTGACAGAGAGTGACAGAGAGTTTCAGAGAGTGTCATAGAGTGATGGAGAGTCAGAGTGTGTCAGAGAGCGATAGAGAGTGACAGAGAGTGAAAGAGAGTGACAGAGAGTGTCAGAGAGTGATAGAGAGTGTCAGAGAGTGATAGAACGTGTCAGAGAGTGATAGAGAGTGACAGAGAGTTTCTGAGAGTGTCTGAGAGTGTCAGAGAGTGATAGAACGTGTCAGAGAGTGATAGAGAGTGACAGAGAGTTTCTGAGAGTGTCTGAGAGTGTCAGAGAGTGTCAGAGAGTGTCAGAGTGTGTCAGAGAGTGACAGAGAGTGACAGAGAGTTTCAGAGAGTGTCATAGAGTGATGGAGAGTCAGAGTGTGTCAGAGAGCGATAGAGAGTGTCAGAGAGTGATAGAGAGTGACAGAGAGTTTCTGAGAGTGTCTGAGAGTGTCAGAGAGTGTCAGCGTGTGTCAGAGAGTGTCAGAGAGTGATAGAACGTGTCAGAGAGTGATAGAGAGTGACAGAGAGTTTCTGAGAGTGTCTGAGAGTGTCAGAGAGTGTCAGAGTGTGTCAGAGAGTGACAGAGAGTGACAGAGAGTGAAAGAGAGTGACAGAGAGTGTCAGAGAGTGATAGAGAGTGTCAGAGAGTGATAGAAAGTGTCAGAGAGTGATAGAGAGTGACAGAGAGTTTCTGAGAGTGTCTGAGAGTGTCAGAGAGTGTCAGCGTGTGTCAGAGAGTGACAGAGAGTGACAGAGAGTTTCAGAGAGTGTCATAGAGTGATGGAGAGTCAGAGTGTGTCAGAGAGCGATAGAGAGTGTCACAGAGTGATAGAGAGTGTCAGAGAGTGATAGAGAGTGTGTGAGAGTGTCTGAGAGTGACAGAGAGTGAAAGAGAGTGTCAGAGAGTGATAGTAAGTGACAGAGAGTGCCTGACAGTGTCAGTGATTGTCAGAGAGTGAAAGAGAGTGTCAGAGATTGTAAGAGAGTGATAGAGAGTGTCAGAGAGTGATAGAGAGTGATAGAGAGCGTCAGAGAGTGTCATAGAGTGATAGAGTGTCAGAGTGTGTCACAGAGTGTCAGATTGTGTCAGAGTGTGTCAGAGAGTGATAGAGAGTGTCAGAGAGTGTCAGAGAGTGATAGAGACTGTCTGAGAGTGACAGAAAGAGTCTGAGAGTGTCAGTGAGTGTCTGAGAGTGACAGAGAGCGTCTGAGAGTGTCAGTGAGTGTCAGAGAGTGATAGAGAGTGACAGAGAGTGTCAGTGAGTGATAGAGAGTGATAGAGAGCCTCTGAGAGTGTCAGAGAGTGTCAGAGAGTGATAGAGAGTGTCAGAGAGTGAAAGAGAGTGACAGAGAGTGTCAGAGAGTGGTAGAGTGTGTCAGAGAGTGATAGATAGTGTCAGAGAGTGATAGAGAGTGACAGAGAGTGACAGAGAGTGTCTGAGAGTGTCTGAGAGTGTCAGAGAGTGTCAGAGTGTGTCAGAGAGTGACAGAGAGTTTCAGAGAGTGTCATAGAGTGATAGAGAGAGTAAGAGTGTGTCAGGAGCGATAGAGAGTGTCAGAGAGTGATAGAGAGTGTCAGAGAGTGATAGAGAGTGTCAGAGAGTGACAGAGAGTGAAAGAGAGTGTCAGAGAGTGATAGTGAGTGACAGAGAGTGTCTGACAGTGTCAGTGAGTGTCAGAGAGTGAAAGAAAGTGTCAGAGATTGTAAGAGAGTGAGAGAGAGTGTCAGAGAGTGATAGAGAGTGAGAGAGTGCGTCAGAGAGTGTCATAGAGTGATAGAGAGTGTCAGAGTGTGTCACAGAGTGTCAGATTGTGTCAGAGTGTGTCAGAGAGTGATAGAGAGTGTCAGACAGTGTCAGAGAGTGATAGAGACTGTCTGAGAGTGACAGAGAGAGTCTGAGAGTGTCAGTGAGTGTCTGAGAGTGACAGAGAGCGTCTGAGAGTGTCAGTGAGAGTCAGAGAGTGATAGAGAGTGTCTGAGATTGTCAGTGAGTGATAGAGAGTGATAGAGAGCCTCTGAGAGTGTCAGAGAGTGTCAGAGAGTGATAGAGAGTGTCAGAGAGTGATAGAGAGTGACAGAGAGTGTCAGAGAGTTATAGAGAGTGTCAGAGAGTGATAGAGAGTGTCAGAGAGTGATAGAGAGTGACAGAGAGTGTCAGAGAGTGTCAGAGTGTGTCAGAGAGTGACAGAGAGTGATAGAGAGTGTCAGAGAGTGTCATAGAGTG
Organism: Heterodontus francisci; assembly: GCF_036365525.1. Classification (NCBI taxonomy): domain Eukaryota; kingdom Metazoa; phylum Chordata; class Chondrichthyes; order Heterodontiformes; family Heterodontidae; genus Heterodontus; species Heterodontus francisci. Next base: position 103,765 of record NW_027141906.1, read on the forward strand.
ATAGAGAGAGTCAGAGTGTGTCAGGGAGTGATAGAGAGTGATTGAGTGTGTCAGAGAGTGTCAGTGAGCGATAGAAAGTGTCAGAGAGTGATAGAGAGTGTCAGAGAGTGATAGAGAGTGTCTGAGAGTGACAGAGAGTGAAAGAGAGTGTCTGAGAGTGTCAGTGAGTGTCAGAGAGTGACAGAGAGTGTCTGAGAGTGTCAGTGAGTGATAGAGAGCGATAGAAAGACTCTGAGAGTGTCAGAGTGATTCATAGAGTGATAGAGTGTCAGAGAGTGATAGTGAGTGACAGAGAGTGTCTGAGAGTGTCAGAGAGTGTCAGAGAGTGATAGAGAGTGTCAGAGAGTGATAGAGAGTGACAGAGAGTGAAAGAGAGTGACAGAGAGTGTCAGAGAGTGATAGAGAGTGTCAGAGAGTGATAGAACGTGTCAGAGAGTGATAGAGAGTGACAGAGAGTTTCTGAGAGTGTCTGAGAGTGTCAGAGAGTGTCAGAGTGTGTCAGAGAGTGACAGAGAGTGACAGAGAGTTTCAGAGAGTGTCATAGAGTGATGGAGAGTCAGAGTGTGTCAGAGAGCGATAGAGAGTGTCAGAGAGTGATAGAGAGTGTCAGAGAGTGATAGAGAGTGTGTGAGAGTGTCTGAGAGTGACAGAGAGTGAAAGAGAGTGTCAGAGAGTGATAGTAAGTGACAGAGAGTGTCTGACAGTGTCAGTGAGTGTCAGAGAGTGAAAGAGAGTGTCAGAGATTGTAAGAGAGTGATAGAGAGTGTCAGAGAGTGATAGAGAGTGATAGAGAGCGTCAGAGAGAATCATAGAGTGATAGAGAGTGTCAGAGTGTGTAACAGAGTGTCAGATTGTGTCAGAGTGTGTCAGAGAGTGATAGAGAGTGTCAGAGAGTGTCAGAGAGTGATAGAGACTGTCTGAGAGTGACAGAGAGAGTCTGAGAGTGTCAGAGAGTGAAAGAGAGTGACAGAGATTGTCAGAGAGTGGTAGAGAGTGTCAGAGAGTGATAGATAGTGTCAGAGAGTGATAGAGAGTGACAGAGAGTGTCTGAGAGTGTCTGAGAGTGTCTGAGAGTGTCAGAGATTGATAGTGAGTGACAGAGAGTGTCTGACAGTGTCAGTGAGTGTCAGAGAGTGATAGAGAGTGTTAGAGATTGTAAGAGAGTGAGAGTGTCAGAGAGTCATAGAGAGTGATAGAGTATGTCAGAGAGTGTCATAGAGTGATAGAGAGTGTCAGAGTGTGTCAGAGAGTGACAGAGAGTGATAGAGAGTTTCAGAGAGTGTCATAGAGTGATAGAGAGAGTCAGAGTGTGTCAGGAGCGATAGAGAGTGTCAGAGAGTGATAGAGAGTGTCAGAGAGTGATAGAGAGTGTCAGAGAGTGATAGAGAGTGTCAGAGAGTGACAGAGAGTGAAAGAGAGTGTCAGAGAGTGATAGTGAGTGACAGAGAGTGTCTGACAGTGTCAGTGAGTGTCAGAGAGTGAAAGAGAGTGTCAGAGATTGTAAGAGAGTGATAGAGAGTGTCAGAGATTGATAGAGAGTGATAGAGAGCGTCAGAGAGTGTCATAGAGTGATAGAGAGTGTCAGAGTGTGTCACAGAGTGTCAGATTGTGTCAGAGTGTGTCAGAGAGTGATAGAGAGTGTCAGAGAGTGTCAGAGAGTGATAGAGACTGTCTGAGAGTGACAGAGAGAGTCTAAGAGTGTCAGTGAGTGTCTGAGAGTGACAGAGAGCGTCTGAGAGTGTCAGTGAGTGTCAGAGAGTGATAGAGAGTGTCTGAGATTGTCAGTGAGTGATAGAGAGTGGTAGAGAGCCTCTGAGAGTGTCAGAGAGTGTCAGAGAGTGATAGAGAGTGTCTGAGAGTGTCAGTGAGTGATAGAGAGTGATAGAGAGCCTCTGAGAGTGTCAGAGAGTGTCAGAGAGTGATAGAGAGTGTCAGAGAGTGAAAGAGAGTGACAGAGAGTGTCAGAGAGTGGTCGAGAGTGTCAGAGAGTGATAGATAGTGTCAGAGAGTGATAGAGAGTGACAGAGAGTGTCTGAGAGTGTCTGAGAGTGTCAGAGAGTGTCAGAGTGTGTCAGAGAGTGACAGAGAGTGATAGAGAGTTTCAGAGAGTGTCATAGAGTGATAGAGAGAGTCAGAGTGTGTCAGGAGCGATAGTGAGTGTCAGAGAGTGACAGAGAGTGAAAGAGAGTGTCAGAGAGTGATAGTGAGTGACAGAGAGTGTCTGACAGTGTCAGTGAGTGTCAGAGAGTGAAAGAGAGTGTTAGAGATTGTAAGAGAGTGAGAGAGAGTGTCAGAGAGTGATAGAGAGTGATAGAGTGCGTCAGAGAGTGTCATAGAGTGATAGAGAGTGTCAGAGTGTGTCACAGAGTGTCAGATTGTGTCAGAGTGTGTCAGAGAGTGATAGAGAGTGTCAGAGAGTGATAGAGACTGTCTGAGAGTGACAGAGAGAGTCTGAGAGTGTCAGTGAGTGTCTGAGAGTGACAGAGAGCGTCTGAGAGTGTCAGTGAGAGTCAGAGAGTGATAGAGAGTGTCTGAGATTGTCAGTGAGTGATAGAGAGTTATAGAGAGCCTCTGAGAGTGTCAGAGAGTGTCAGAGAGTGATAGAGAGTGACAGAGAGTGATAGAGAGTGACAGAGAGTGTCAGAGAGTTATGGAGAGTGTCAGAGAGTGATAGAGAGTGTCAGAGAGTAATAGAGAGTGACAGAGAGTGTCAGAGAGTGTCAGAGTGTGTCAGAGAGTGACAGAGAGTGACAGAGAGTGTCAGAGAGTGTCATAGAGTGATAGAGAGAGTCAGAGTGTGTCAGGGAGTGATAGAGAGTGATTGAGTGTGTCAGAGAGTGTCAGAGAACGATAGACAGTGTCAGAGAGTGATAGAGAGTGTCAGAGAGTGATAGAGAGTGTCTGAGAGTGACAGAGAGTGAAAGAGAGTGTCTGAGAGTGTCGGTGAGTGTCAGAGAGTGACAGAGAGTGTCTGAGAGTGTCAGTGAGTGATAGAGAGTGATAGAAAGACTCTGAGAGTGTCAGAGAGATTCATAGAGTGATAGAGAGTGTCAGAGAGTGATAGTGAGTGACAGCGAGTGTCTGAGAGTGTCAGTGAGTGTCAGAGAGTGATAAAGAGTGTCAGAGAGTGATAGAGAGTGATAGAGACCGTCAGAGAGTGTCATAGAGTGATATACAGTGTCAGAGTGTGTCACAGAGTGTCTGAGTGTGTCAGAGAGTGTCAGAGACTGAGAGAGAGTGTCAGAGAGTGTCAGAGAGTGATAGTGGCTGAGAGTGACAGAGAGTGTCAGAGAGTGTCAGTGAGTGTCAGAGAGTGATAGAGAGTGTCAGAGCGTGATAGAGAGTGTCAGAGAATGATAGAGAGTGTCTGAGAATGTCAGAGAGTGAGAGAGAGATTCTGAGAGTGTCAGAGAGTATCAGAGAGTGATAGAGAGTGATAGAGAGTGTCTGAGAGTGTCAGAAAGTGTCAGAAAGTATCAGAGAGTGATAGAGAGTGTCAGAGAGTGTCAGAGAGTGATAGAGAGTGTCAGAGAGTGATAGAGAGTGTCTGAGAATGTCAGAGAGTGTCAGATTGTGTCAGACAGCGATAGAGAGTGTCAGACCGTGATAGAGAGTGTCAGAGAGTGAGAGAGAGATTCTGAGAGTGTCAGAGAGTATCAGAGAGTGATAGAGAGTGATAGAGAGTGTCTGAGAGTGTCAGAAAGTGTCAGAAAGTATCAGAGAGTGATAGAGAGTGTCAGAGAGTGATAGAGAGTGTCAGAGAGTGATAGAGAGTGTCTGAGAATGTCAGAGAGTGTCAGAGAGTGATAGAGAGTGTCAGAGAGTGATAGAGAGTGTCTGAGAATGTCAGAGAGTGTCAGAGAGTGATAGAGATTGTCTGAGAGTTTCAGAGAGTGAGAGAGAGATTCTGAGAGTGTCAGAGAGTGTCAGAGAGTGATAGCGAGTGATAGCGAGTGTCTGAGAGTGTCAGAGAGTGTCAGAGTGTGTCAGAGAGTGTCAGACAGCGAAAGAGAGTGTCAGAGAGTGATAGAGAGTGTCAGAGAGTGATAGAGAGTGTCAGAGAGTGATAGAGAGTGTCTGAGAGTGTCAGTGAGTGATAGAGAGTGATAGAGAGCCTCTGAGAGTGTCAGAGAGTGTCAGAGAGTGATAGAGAGTGCCAGAGAGAGAAAGAGAGTGACAGAGAGTGTCAGAGAGTGGTCGAGAGTGTCAGAGAGTGATAGATAGTGTCAGAGAGTGATAGAGAGTGACAGAGTGTGTCTGAGAGTGTCTGAGAGTGTCAGAGTGTGTCAGAGAGTGACAGAGAGTGATAGAGAGTTTCAGAGAGTGTCATAGAGTGATAGAGAGAGTCAGAGTGTGTCAGGAGCGATAGAGAGTGTCAGAGAGTGATAGAGAGTGTCAGAGAGTGATAGTGAGTGTCAGAGAGTGACAGAGAGTGAAAGAGAGTGTCAGAGAGTGATAGTGAGTGACAGAGAGTGTCTGACAGTGTCATTGAGTGTCAGAGAGTGTAAGAGAGTGTTAGAGAATGTAAGAGAGTGAGAGAGAGTGTCAGAGAGCGATAGAGAGTGATAGAGTGCGTCAGAGAGTGTCATAGAGTGATAGAGAGTGTCAGAGTGTGTCACAGAGTGTCAGATTGTGTCAGAGTGTGTCAGAGAGTGATAGAGAGTGTCAGAGAGTGATAGAGACTGTCTGAGAGTGACAGAGAGAGTCTGAGAGTATCAGTGAGTGTCTGAGAGTGACAGAGAGCGTCTGAGAGTGTCAGTGAGAGTCAGAGAGTGATAGAGAGTGTCTGAGATTGTCAGTGAGTGATAGAGAGTTATAGAGAGCCTCTGAGAGTGTCAGAGAGTGTCAGAGAGTGATAGAGAGTGTCAGAGAGTGATAGAGAGTGACAGAGAGTGTCAGAGAGTTATGGAGAGTGTCAGAGAGTGATAGAGAGTGTCAGAGTGTGTAACAGAGTGTCAGATTGTGTCAGAGTGTGTCAGAGAGTGATAGAGAGTGTCAGAGAGTGTCAGAGAGTGATAGAGACTGTCTGAGAGTGACAGAGAGAGTCTGAGAGTGTCAGTGAGTGTCAGAGAGTGATAGAGAGTGACAGAGAGTGTCAGTGAGTGATAGAGAGTGGTAGAGAGCCTCTGAGAGTGTCAGAGAGTGATAGAGAGTGTCGGAGAGTTTCAGTGAGTGATAGAGAGTGATAGAGAGCCTCTGAGAGTGTCAGAGAGCGTCTGAGAGTGATAGAGAATGTCAGAGAGTGAAACAGAGTGACAGAGATTGTCAGAGAGTGGTAGAGAGTGTCAGAGAGTGATAGATAGTGTCAGAGAGTGATAGAGAGTGACAGAGAGTGTCTGAGAGTGTCTGAGAGTGTCAGAGAGTGATAGTGAGTGACAGAGAGTGTCTGACAGTGTCAGTGAGTGTCAGAGAGTGATAGAGAGTGTTAGAGATTGTAAGAGAGTGAGAGTGTCAGAGAGTCATAGAGAGTGATAGAGTATGTCAGAGAGTGTCATAGAGTGATAGAGAGTGTCAGAGTGTGTCAGAGAGTGACAGAGAGTGATAGAGAGTTTCAGAGAGTGTCATAGAGTGATAGAGAGAGTCAGAGTGTGTCAGGAGCGATAGAGAGTGTCAGAGAGTGATAGAGAGTGTCAGAGAGTGATAGAGAGTGTCAGAGAGTGATAGAGAGTGTCAGAGAGTGACAGAGAGTGAAAGAGAGTGTCAGAGAGTGATAGTGAGTGACAGAGAGTGTCTGACAGTGTCAGTGAGTGTCAGAGAGTGAAAGAGAGTGTCAGAGATTGTAAGAGAGTGATAGAGAGTGTCAGAGATTGATAGAGAGTGATAGAGAGCGTCAGAGAGTGTCATAGAGTGATAGAGAGTGTCAGAGTGTGTCACAGAGTGTCAGATTGTGTCAGAGTGTGTCAGAGAGTGATAGAGAGTGTCAGAGAGTGTCAGAGAGTGATAGAGACTGTCTGAGAGTGACAGAGAGAGTCTAAGAGTGTCAGTGAGTGTCTGAGAGTGACAGAGAGCGTCTGAGAGTGTCAGTGAGTGTCAGAGAGTGATAGAGAGTGTCTGAGATTGTCAGTGAGTGATAGAGAGTGGTAGAGAGCCTCTGAGAGTGTCAGAGAGTGTCAGAGAGTGATAGAGAGTGTCTGAGAGTCAGTGAGTGATAGAGAGTGATAGAGAGCCTCTGAGAGTGTCAGAGAGTGTCAGAGAGTGATAGAGAGTGTCAGAGAGTGAAAGAGAGTGACAGAGAGTGTCAGAGAGTGGTCGAGAGTGTCAGAGAGTGATAGATAGTGTCAGAGAGTGATAGAGAGTGACAGAGAGTGTCTGAGAGTGTCTGAGAGTGTCAGAGAGTGTCAGAGAGTGTCAGAGTGTGTCAGAGAGTGACAGAGAGTGATAGAGAGTTTCAGAGAGTGTCATAGAGTGATAGAGAGAGTCAGAGTGTGTCAGGAGCGATAGTGAGTGTCAGAGAGTGACAGAGAGTGAAAGAGAGTGTCAGAGAGTGATAGTGAGTGACAGAGAGTGTCTGACAGTGTCAGTGAGTGTCAGAGAGTGAAAGAGAGTGTTAGAGATTGTAAGAGAGTGAGAGAGAGTGTCAGAGAGTGATAGAGAGTGATAGAGTGCGTCAGAGAGTGTCATAGAGTGATAGAGAGTGTCAGAGTGTGTCACAGAGTGTCAGATTGTGTCAGAGTGTGTCAGAGAGTGATAGAGAGTGTCAGAGAGTGATAGAGACTGTCTGAGAGTGACAGAGAGAGTCTGAGAGTGTCAGTGAGTGTCTGAGAGTGACAGAGAGCGTCTGAGAGTGTCAGTGAGAGTCAGAGAGTGATAGAGAGTGTCTGAGATTGTCAGTGAGTGATAGAGAGTTATAGAGAGCCTCTGAGAGAGTCAGAGAGTGTCAGAGAGTGATAGAGAGTGACAGAGAGTGATAGAGAGTGACAGAGAGTGTCAGAGAGTTATGGAGAGTGTCAGAGAGTGATAGAGAGTGTCAGAGAGTAATAGAGAGTGACAGAGAGTGTCAGAGAGTGTCAGAGTGTGTCAGAGAGTGACAGAGAGTGACAGAGAGTGTCAGAGAGTGTCATAGAGTGATAGAGAGAGTCAGAGTGTGTCAGGGAGTGATAGAGAGTGATTGAGTGTGTCAGAGAGTGTCAGAGAACGATAGACAGTGTCAGAGAGTGATAGAGAGTGTCAGAGAGTGATAGAGAGTGTCTGAGAGTGACAGAGAGTGAAAGAGAGTGTCTGAGAGTGTCGGTGAGTGTCAGAGAGTGACAGAGAGTGTCTGAGAGTGTCAGTGAGTGATAGAGAGTGATAGAAAGACTCTGAGAGTGTCAGAGAGATTCATAGAGTGATAGAGAGTGTCAGAGAGTGATAGTGAGTGACAGCGAGTGTCTGAGAGTGTCAGTGAGTGTCAGAGAGTGATAAAGAGTGTCAGAGAGTGATAGAGAGTGATAGAGACCGTCAGAGAGTGTCATAGAGTGATATACAGTGTCAGAGTGTGTCACAGAGTGTCTGAGTGTGTCAGAGAGTGTCAGAGACTGAGAGAGAGTGTCAGAGAGTGTCAGAGAGTGATAGTGTCTGAGAGTGACAGAGAGTGTCAGAGAGTGTCAGTGAGTGTCAGAGAGTGATAGAGAGTGTCAGAGCGTGATAGAGAGTGTCAGAGAATGATAGAGAGTGTCTGAGAATGTCAGAGAGTGATGGAGAGTGTCTGAGAGTGTCAGAGAGTGAGAGAGAGATTCTGAGAGTGTCAGAGAGTATCAGAGAGTATCAGAGAGTGATAGAGAGTGATAGAGAGTGTCTGAGAGTGTCAGAAAGTGTCAGAAAGTATCAGAGAGTGATAGAGAGTGTCAGAGAGTGTCAGAGAGTGATAGAGAGTGTCAGAGAGTGATAGAGAGTGTCTGAGAATGTCAGAGAGTGTCAGATTGTGTCAGACAGCGATAGAGAGTGTCAGACCGTGATAGAGAGTGTCAGAGAGTGAGAGAGAGATTCTGAGAGTGTCAGAGAGTATCAGAGAGTGATAGAGAGTGATAGAGAGTGTCTGAGAGTGTCAGAAAGTGTCAGAAAGTATCAGAGAGTGATAGAGAGTGTCAGAGAGTGATAGAGAGTGTCAGAGAGTGATAGAGAGTGTCTGAGAATGTCAGAGAGTGTCAGAGAGTGATAGAGAGTGTCAGAGAGTGATAGAGAGTGTCTGAGAATGTCAGAGAGTGTCAGAGAGTGATAGAGATTGTCTGAGAGTTTCAGAGAGTGAGAGAGAGATTCTGAGAGTGTCAGATAGTGTCAGAGAGTGATAGCGAGTGATAGCGAGTGTCTGAGAGTGTCAGAGAGTGTCAGAGTGTGTCAGAGAGTGTCAGACAGCGAAAGAGAGTGTCAGAGAGTGATAGAGAGTGTCTGAGAGTGTCAGTGAGTGATAGAGAGTGATAGTGAGCCTCTGAGAGTGTCAGAGAGTGATAGAGAGTGTCAGAGAGAGAAAGAGAGTGACAGAGAGTGTCAGAGAGTGGTCGAGAGTGTCAGAGAGTGATAGATAGTGTCAGAGAGTGATAGAGAGTGACAGAGTGTGTCTGAGAGTGTCTGAGAGTGTCAGAGTGTGTCAGAGAGTGACAGAGAGTGATAGAGAGTTTCAGAGAGTGTCATAGAGTGATAGAGAGAGTCAGAGTGTGTCAGGAGCGATAGAGAGTGTCAGAGAGTGATAGAGAGTGTCAGAGAGTGATAGTGAGTGTCAGAGAGTGACAGAGAGTGAAAGAGAGTGTCAGAGAGTGATAGTGAGTGACAGAGAGTGTCTGACAGTGTCATTGAGTGTCAGAGAGTGAAAGAGAGTGTTAGAGAATGTAAGAGAGTGAGAGAGAGTGTCAGAGAGCGATAGAGAGTGATAGAGTGCGTCAGAGAGTGTCATAGAGTGATAGAGAGTGTCAGAGTGTGTCACAGAGTGTCAGATTGTGTCAGAGTGTGTCAGAGAGTGATAGAGAGTGTCAGAGAGTGATAGAGACTGTCTGAGAGTGACAGAGAGAGTCTGAGAGTATCAGTGAGTGTCTGAGAGTGACAGAGAGCGTCTGAGAGTGTCAGTGAGAGTCAGAGAGTGATAGAGAGTGTCTGAGATTGTCAGTGAGTGATAGAGAGTTATAGAGAGCCTCTGAGAGTGTCAGAGAGTGTCAGAGAGTGATAGAGAGTGTCAGAGAGTGATAGAGAGTGACAGAGAGTGTCAGAGAGTTATGGAGAGTGTCAGAGAGTGATAGAGAGTGTCAGAGAGTAATAGAGAGTGACAGAGAGTGTCAGAGAGTGTCAGAGTGTGTCAGAGAGTGACAGAGAGTGATAGAGAGTGTCAGAGAGTGTCATAGAGTGATAGAGAGAGTCAGAGTGTGTCAGGGAGTGATAGAGAGTGATTGAGTGTGTCAGAGAGTGTCAGAGAATGATAGACAGTGTCAGAGAGTGATAGAGAGTGTCAGAGAGTGATAGAGAGTGTCTGAGAGTGACAGAGAGTGAAAGAGAGTGTCTGAGAGTGTCGGTGAGTGTCGGAGAGTGACAGAGAGTGTCTGAGAGTGTCAGTGAGTGATAGAGAGTGATAGAAAGACTCTGAGAGTGTCAGAGAGATTCATAGAGTGATAGAGAGTGTCAGAGAGTGACAGTGAGTGACAGCGAGTGTCTGAGAGTGTCAGTGATTGTCAGAGAGTGATAAAGAGTGTCAGAGAGTGACAGAGAGTGAAAGAGAGTGTCAGAGAGTGATAGTGAGTGACAGAGAGTGTCTGACAGTGTCAGTGAGTGTCAGAGAGTGAAAGAGAGTGTTAGAGATTGTAAGAGAGTGAGAGAGAGTGTCAGAGAGTGATAGAGAGTGATAGAGTGCGTCAGAGAGTGTCATAGAGTGATAGAGAGTGTCAGAGTGTGTCACAGAGTGTCAGATTGTGTCAGAGTGTGTCAGAGAGTGATAGAGAGTGTCAGAGAGTGATAGAGACTGTCTGAGAGTGACAGAGAGAGTCTGAGAGTGTCAGTGAGTGTCTGAGAGTGACAGAGAGCGTCTGAGAGTGTCAGTGAGAGTCAGAGAGTGATAGAGAGTGTCTGAGATTGTCAGTGAGTGATAGAGAGTTATAGAGAGCCTCTGAGAGTGTCAGAGAGTGTCAGAGAGTGTTAGAGAGTGTCAGAGAGTGATAGAGAGTGACAGAGAGTGTCAGAGAGTTATGGAGAGTGTCAGAGAGTGGTAGAGAGTGTCAGAGAGTAATAGAGAGTGACAGAGAGTGTCAGAGAGTGTCAGAGTGTGTCAGAGAGTGACAGAGAGTGATAGAGAGTGTCAGAGAGTGTCATAGAGTGATAGAGAGAGTCAGAGTGTGTCAGGGAGTGATAGAGAGTGATTGAGTGTGTCAGAGAGTGTCAGAGAACGATAGACAGTGTCAGAGAGTGATAGAGAGTGTCAGAGAGTGATAGAGAGTGTCTGAGAGTGACAGAGAGTGAAAGAGAGTGTCTGAGAGTGTCGGTGAGTGTCAGAGAGTGACAGAGAGTGTCTGAGAGTGTCAGTGAGTGATAGAGAGTGATAGAAAGACTCTGAGAGTGTCAGAGAGATTCATAGAGTGATAGAGAGTGTCAGAGAGTGATAGTGAGTGACGGCGAGTGTCTGAGAGTGTCAGTGAGTGTCAGAGAGTGATAAAGAGTGTCAGAGAGTGATAGAGAGTGATAGAGACCGTCAGAGAGTGTCATAGAGTGATAGAGAGTGTCAGAGTGTGTCACAGAGTGTCTGAGTGTGTCAGAGAGTGTCAGAGACTGAGAGAGAGTGTCAGAGAGTGTCAGAGAGTGATAGTGTCTGAGAGTGACAGAGAGTGTCAGAGAGTGTCAGTGAGTGTCAGAGAGTGATAGAGAGTGTCAGAGCGTGATAGAGAGTGTCAGAGAATGATAGAGAATGTCTGAGAATGTCAGAGAGTGATGGAGAGTGTCTGAGAGTGTCAGAGAGTGAGAGAGAGATTCTGAGAGTGTCAGAGAGTATCAGAGAGTGATAGAGAGTGATAGAGAGTGTCTGAGAGTGTCAGAAAGTGTCAGAAAGTATCAGAGAGTGATAGAGAGTGTCAGAGAGTGTCAGAGAGTGATAGAGAGTGTCAGAGAGTGATAGAGACTGTCTGAGAATGTCAGAGAGTGTCAGATTGTGTCAGACAGCGATAGAGAGTGTCAGACCGTGATAGAGAGTGTCAGAGAGTGAGAGAGAGATTCTGAGAGTGTCAGAGAGTATCAGAGAGTGATAGAGAGTGATAGAGAGTGTCTGAGAGTGTCAGAAAGTGTCAGAAAGTATCAGAGAGTGATAGAGAGTGTCAGAGAGTGTCAGAGAGTGATAGAGAGTGTCAGAGAGTGATAGAGAGTGTCTGAGAATGTCAGAGAGTGTCAGATTGTGTCAGACAGCGATAGAGAGTGTCAGACCGTGATAGAGAGTGTCAGAGAGTGAGAGAGAGATTCTGAGAGTGTCAGAAAGAATCAGAGAGTGATAGAGAGTGTCAGAGAGTGTCAGAGAGTGATAGAGAGTGTCAGAGAGTGATAGAGAGTGTCTGAGAATGTCAGAGAGTGTCAGATTGTGTCAGACAGCGATAGAGAGTGTCAGACCGTGATAGAGAGTGTCAGAGAGTGAGAGAGAGATTCTGAGAGTGTCAGAGAGTATCAGAGAGTGATAGAGAGTGATAGAGAGTGTCTGAGAGTGTCAGAAAGTGTCAGAAAGTATCAGAGAGTGATAGAGAGTGTCAGAGAGTGATAGAGAGTGTCAGAGAGTGATAGAGAGTGTCTGAGAATGTCAGAGAGTGTCAGAGAGTGATAGAGAGTGTCAGAGAGTGATAGAGAGTGTCTGAGAATGTCAGAGAGTGTCAGAGAGTGATAGCGATTGTCTGGGAGTTTCAGAGAGTGAGAGAGAGATTCTGAGAGTGTCAGAGAGTGTCAGAGAGTGATAGCGAGTGATAGCGAGTGTCTGAGAGTGTCAGAGAGTGTCAGAGTGTGTCAGAGAGTGTCAGACAGCGAAAGAGAGTGTCAGAGAGTGATAGAGAGTGTCAGAGAGTGATAGAGAGTGTCTGAGAGTGTCTGAGAGTGACAGAGAGTGTCTGAGAGTGACAGCGAGTGTCTGACAGTGTCAGTGAGTGTCAGAGAGTGATAGAGAGTGATAGAGAGTTTCAGAGTGTGTCATTGAGTGATAGAGTGTCAGACAGTGTCAGAGTGTGATAGAGAGTGCCAGAGAGTGTCAGAGAGTGATAGAGTGTGTAAGAGAGTGATAGAGAGTGATAGAGAGTGTCAGAGATTGAAAGAGAGTGTCAGAGAGTGATAGAGAGTGACAGAGTGTGTCACAGAGTGTCAGATAGTGTCAGAGTGTGTCAGAGAGTGATAGAGAGTGTCAGAGAGTGACAGAGAGTGATAGAGAGTGTCAGAGAGTGTCATAGAGTGATAGAGAGAGTCAGAGTGTGTCAGGGAGTGATAGAGAGTGATTGAGTGTGTCAGAGAGTGTCAGAGAACGATAGACAGTGACAGAGAGTGATAGAGAGTGTCAGAGAGTGATAGAGAGTGTCTGAGAGTGACAGAGAGTGAAAGAGAGTGTCTGAGAGTGTCGGTGAGTGTCAGAGAGTGACAGAGAGTGTCTGAGAGTGTCAGTGAGTGATAGAGTGTGATAGAAAGACTCTGAGAGTGTCAGATAGATTCATAGAGTGATAGAGAGTGTCAGAGAGTGATAGTGAGTGACAGCGAGTGTCTGAGAGTGTCAGTGAGTGTCAGAGAGTGATAAAGAGTGTCAGAGAGTGACAGAGAGTGAAAGAGAGTGTCAGAGAGTGATAGTGAGTGACAGAGAGTGTCTGACAGTGTCAGTGAGTGTCAGAGAGTGAAAGAGAGTGTTAGAGATTGTAAGAGAATGAGAGAGAGTGTCAGAGAGTGATAGAGAGTGATAGAGAGCGTCAGAGAGTGTCATAGAGTGATAGAGAGTGTCAGAGTGTGTCACAGAGTGTCAGATTGTGTCAGAGTGTGTCAGAGAGTGATAGAGAGTGTCAGAGAGTGATAGAGACTGTCTGAGAGTGACAGAGAGAGTCTGAGAGTGTCAGTGAGTGTCTGAGAGTGACAGAGAGCGTCTGAGAGTGTCAGTGAGAGTCAGAGAGTGATAGAGAGTGTCTGAGATTGTCAGTGAGTGATAGAGAGTTATAGAGAGCCTCTGAGAGTGTCAGAGAGTGTCAGAGAGTGATAGAGAGTTTCAGAGAGTGATAGAGAGTGACAGAGAGTGTCAGAGAGTTATGGAGAGTGTCAGAGAGTGATAGAGAGTGTCAGAGAGTAATAGAGAGTGACAGAGAGTGTCAGAGAGTGTCAGAGTGTGTCAGAGAGTGACAGAGAGTGATAGAGAGTGTCAGAGAGTGTCATAGAGTGATAGAGAGAGTCAGAGTGTGTCAGGGAGTGATAGAGAGTGATTGAGTGTGTCAGAGAGTGTCAGAGAACGATAGACAGTGTCAGAGAGTGATAGAGAGTGTCAGAGAGTGATAGAGAGTGTCTGAGAGTGACAGAGAGTGAAAGAGAGTATCTGCGAGTGTCGGTGAGTGTCAGAGAGTGACAGAGAGTGTCTGAGAGTGTCAGTGAGTGATAGAGAGTGATAGAAAGACTCTGAGAGTGTCAGAGAGATTCATAGAGTGATAGAGAGTGTCAGAGAGTGATAGTGAGTGACAGCGAGTGTCTGAGAGTGTCAGTGAGTGTCAGAGAGTGATAAAGAGTGTCAGAGAGTGATAGAGAGTGATAGAGACCGTCAGAGAGTGTCATAGAGTGATAGAGAGTGTCAGAGTGTGTCACAGAGTGTCTGAGTGTGTCAGAGAGTGTCAGAGACTGAGAGAGAGTGTCAGAGAGTGTCAGAGAGTGATAGTGTCTGAGAGTGACAGAGAGTGTCAGAGAGTGTCAGTGAGTGTCAGAGAGTGATAGAGAGTGTCAGAGCGTGATAGAGAGTGTCAGAGAATGATAGAGAATGTCTGAGAATGTCAGAGAGTGATGGAGAGTGTCTGAGAGTGTCAGAGAGTGAGAGAGAGATTCTGAGAGTGTCAGAGAGTATCAGAGAGTGATAGAGAGTGATAGAGAGTGTCTGAGAGTGTCAGAAAGTGTCAGAAAGTATCAGAGAGTGATAGAGAGTGTCAGAGAGTGTCAGAGAGTGTTAGAGAGTGTCAGAGAGTGATAGAGAGTGTCTGAGAATGTCAGAGAGTGTCAGATTGTGTCAGACAGCGATAGAGAGTGTCAGACCGTGATAGAGAGTGTCAGAGAGTGAGAGAGTGATTCTGAGAGTGTCAGAGAGTATCAGAGAGTGATAGAGAGTGATAGAGAGTGTCTGAGAGTGTCAGAAAGTGTCGGAAAGTATCAGAGAGTGATAGAGAGTGTCAGAGAGTGATAGAGAGTGTCAGAGAGTGATAGAGAGTGTCTGAGAATGTCAGAGAGTGTCAGAGAGTGATAGAGAGTGTCAGAGAGTGATAGAGAGTGTCTGAGAATGTCAGAGAGTGTCAGAGAGTGATAGCGATTGTCTGGGAGTTTCAGAGAGTGAGAGAGAGATTCTGAGAGTGTCAGAGAGTGTCAGAGAGTGATAGCGAGTGATAGCGAGTGTCTGAGAGTGTCAGAGAGTGTCAGAGTGTGTCAAGAGTGTCAGACAGCGAAAGAGAGTGTCAGAGAGTGATAGAGAGTGTCAGAGAGTGATAGAGAGTGTCTGAGAGTGTCTGAGAGTGACAGAGAGTGTCTGAGAGTGACAGCGAGTGTCTGACAGTGCCAGTGAGTGTGAGACAGTGCCAGTGAGTGTCAGAGAGTGATAGAGAGTGATAGAGAGTTTCAGAGTGTGTCATTGAGTGATAGAGAGTGTCAGACAGTGTCAGAGTGTGATAGAGAGTGCCAGAGAGTGTCAGAGAGTGATAGAGTGTGTAAGAGAGTGATAGAGAGTGATAGAGAGTGTCAGAGATTGAAAGAGAGTGTCAGAGAGTGATAGAGAGTGACAGAGTGTCAGAGAGTGTCTGAGATTGCCAGAGAGTGTCAGAGTGTGTCAGAGAGACATAGAGAGTGATTGAGTGTGTCAGAGAGTGTCAGAGAGTGATAGAGAGTGTCAGAGAGAGATAGAGTGTCAGAGAGTGATAGAGAGTGTCTGAGAGTGTCTGAGAGCGACAGAGAGTGAACGAGAGTGTCTGAGAGTGTCAGTGAGTGTCAGAGAGTGATAGAGAGTGTCTGAGAGTGTCAGTGAGTGATAGAGAGTGAAAGAGAGCCTCTGAGAGTGTCAGAGAGTTTCAGGGAGTGATAGAGAGTGTCAGAGAGTGAAAGAGTGTGACAGAGAGTGTCAGAGAGTGGTAGAGAGTGTCAGAGAGTGATAGATAGTGTCAGAGAGTGATAGAGAGTGACAGAGAGTGTCTGAGAGTGTCTGAGAGTGTCAGAGAATGTCAGAGTGTGTCAGAGAGTGACAGAGAGTGATAGAGAGTTTCAGAGAGTGTCATAGAGTGATAGAGAGAGTCAGAGTGTGTCAGGAGCGATAGAGAGTGTCAGAGAGTGATAGAGAGTGTCAGAGAGTGATAGAGAGTGTCAGAGAGTGACAGAGAGTGAAAGAGAGTGTCAGAGAGTGATAGTGAGTGACAGAGAGTGTCTGACAGTGTCAGTGAGTGTCAGAGAGTGAAAGAGAGTGTTAGAGATTGTAAGAGAGTGAGAGAGAGTGTCAGAGAGTGATAGCGACTGATAGAGTGTGTCAGAGAGTGTCATAGAGTGATGGAGAGTGTCAGAGTGTGTCACAGAGTGTCAGAGTGTGTCAGAGAGTGATAGAGAGTGTCAGAGAGTGTCAGAGAGTGATAGAGACTGTCTGAGAGAGACAGAGAGAGTCTGAGAGTGTCAGTGAGAGTCAGAGAGTGATAGAGAGTGTCTGAGATTGTCAGTGAGTGATAGAGAGTTATAGAGAGCCTCTGAGAGTGTCAGAGAGTGTCAGAGAGTGATAGAGAGTGTCAGAGAGTGATAGAGAGTGACAGAGAGTGTCAGAGAGTTATGGAGAGTGTCAGAGAGTGATAGAGAGTGACAGAGAGTGTCAGAGAGTGTCAGAGTGTGTCAGAGAGTGACAGAGAGTGATAGAGAGTGTCAGAGAGTGTCATAGAGTGATAGAGAGAGTCAGAGTGTGTCAGGGAGTGATAGAGAGTGATTGAGTGTGTCAGAGAGTGTCAGAGAGCGATAGACAGTGACAGAGAGTGATAGAGAGTGTCAGAGAGTGATAGAGAGTGAAAGAGAGTGTCAGAGAGTGATAGTAAGTGACAGAGAGTGTCTGACAGTGTCAGTGTGTGTCAGAGAGTGAAAGAGAGTGTCAGAGATTGTAAGAGAGTGATAGAGAGTGTCAGAGAGTGATAGAGAGTGATAGAGAGCGTCAGTGAGTGTCATAGAGTGATAGAGAGTGTCAGAGTGTGTCACAGAGTGTCAGATTGTGTCAGAGTGTGTCAGAGAGTGATAGAGAGTGTCAGAGAGTGTCAGAGAGTGATAGAGACTGTCTGAGACTGACAGAGAGAGTCTGAGAGTGTCAGTGAGTGTCTGAGAGTGACAGAGAGCGTCTGAGAGTGTCAGTGAGTGTCAGAGAGTGATAGAGAGTGTCTGAGACTGTCAGTGAGTGATAGAGAGTGGTAGAGAGCCTCTGAGAGTGTCAGAGAGTGTCAGAGAGTGATAGAGAGTGTCTGAGAGTGTCAGTGAGTGATAGAGAGCCTCTGAGAGTGTCAGAGAGTGTCAGAGAGTGATAGAGAGTGTCAGAGAGTGAAAGAGAGTGACAGAGAGTGTCAGAGAGTGGTAGAGAGTGTCAGAGAGTTATAGATAGTGTCAGAGAGTGATAGAGAGTGACAGAGAGTGTCTGAGAGTGTCTGAGAGTGTCAGAGCGTGTCAGAGTGTGTCAGAGAGTGACAGAGAGTGATAGAGAGTTTCAGAGAGTGTCATAGAGTGATATAGAGAGTCAGAGTGTGTCAGGAGGGATAGAGAGTGTCAGAGAGTGATAGAGAGTGTCAGAGAGTGATAGAGAGTGTCAGAGAGTGACAGAGAGTGAAAGAGAGTGTCAGAGAGTGATAGTGAGTGACAGAGAGTGTCTGACAGTGTCATTGAGTGTCAGAGAGTGAAAGAGAGTGTTAGAGATTGTAGGAGAGTGAGAGAGAGTGTCAGAGAGTGATAGAGAGTGATAGAGTGCGTCAGAGAGTGTCAAAGAGTGATAGAGAGTGTCAGAGTGTGTCACAGAGTGTCAGATTGTGTCAGAGTGTGTCAGAGAGTGATAGAGAGTGTCAGAGAGTGATAGAGAGTGATAGAGACTGTCTGAGAGTGACAGAGAGAGTCTGAGAGTGTCAGTGAGTGTCTGAGAGTGACAGAGAGCGTCTGAGAGTGTCAGTGAGAGTCAGAGAGTGATAGAGAGTGTCTGAGATTGTCAGTGAGTGATAGAGAGTTATAGAGAGCCTCTGAGAGTGTCAGAGAGTGATAGAGAGTGTCAGAGAGTGATAGAGAGTGACAGAGAGTGTCAGAGAGTTAAAGAGAGTGTCAGAGAGTGATAGAGAGTGTCAGTGAGTGATAGAGATTGACAGAGAGTGTCAGAGAGTGTCAGAGTGTGTCAGAGAGTGACAGAGAGTGATAGAGAGTGTCAGAGAGTGTCATAGAGTGATAGAGAGAGTCAGAGTGTGTCAGGGAGTGATAGAGCGTGATTGAGTGTGTCAGAGAGTGTCAGAGAGCGATAGACAGTGTCAGAGAGTGATAGAGAGTGTCAGAGAGTGATAGAGAGTGTCTGAGAGTGACAGAGAGTGAAAGAGAGTGTCTGAGAGTGTCGGTGAGTGTCAGAGAGTGACAGAGAGTGTCTGAGAGTGTCAGTGAGTGATAGAGAGTGATAGAAAGACTCTGAGAGTGTCAGAGAGATTCATAGAGTGATAGTGTCAGAGAGTGATAGTGAGTGACAGCGAGTGTCTGAGAGTGTCAGTGAGTGTCAGAGAGTGATAAAGAGTGTCAGAGAGTGATAGAGAGTGATAGAGACCGTCAGAGAGTGTCATAGAGTGATAGAGAGTGTCAGAGTGTGTCACAGAGTGTCTGAGTGTGTCAGAGAGTGTCAGAGAGTGAGAGAGAGTGTCAGAGAGTGTCAGAGAGTGATAGTGTCTGAGAGTGACAGAGAGCGTCTGAGAGTGTCAGTGAGTGTCAGAGAGTGATAGAGAGTGTCAGAGCGTGATAGAGAGTGTCAGAGAAAGATAGAGAGTGTCTGAGAATGTCAGAGAGTGATAGAGAGTGTCAGAGAGTGATGGAGAGTGTCTGAGAGTGTCAGAGAGTGAGAGAGAGATTCTGAGAGTGTCAGAGAGTATCAGAGAGTGATAGAGAGTGATAGAGAGTGTCTGAGAGTGTCAGAAAGTGTCAGAGAGTGTCAGACAGCGAAAGAGAGTGTCAGAGAGTGATAGAGAGTGTCAGAGAGTGATAGAAAGTATCAGAGAGTGATAGAGAGTGTCAGAGAGTGTCAGAGAGTGATAGAGAGTGTCAGAGAGTGATAGAGAGTGTCTGAGAATGTCAGAGAGTGTCAGAGAGTGATAGAGATTGTCTGAGAGTTTCAGAGAGTGAGAGAGAGATTCTGAGAGTGTCAGAGAGTGTCAGAGAGTGATAGCGAGTGATAGCGAGTGTCTGAGAGTGTCAGAGAGTGTCAGAGTGTGTCAGAGAGTGTCAGACAGCGAAAGAGAGTGTCAGAGAGTGATAGAGAGTGTCAGAGAGTGATAGAGAGTGTCTGAGAGTGTCTGAGAGTGTCTGAGAGTGTCTGAGAGTGACAGAGAGTGTCTGAGAGTGACAGCGAGTGTCTGACAGTGTCAGTGAGTGTCAGAGAGTGATAGAGAGTGATAGAGAGTTTCAGAGTGTGTCATTGAGTGATAGAGAGTGTCAGACAGTGTCAGAGTGTGATAGAGAGTGCCAGAGAGTGTCAGAGAGTGATAGAGTGTGTAAGAGAGTGATAGAGAGTGATAAGAGAGTGTCAGAGAGTGAAAGAGAGTGTCAGAGAGTGATAGAGAGTGACAGAGTGTCAGAGAGTGTCTGAGATTGCCAGAGAGTGTCAGAGTGTGTCAGAGAGTGATAGAGAGTGATAGAGAGTGTCAGAGAGTGTCATATAGTGATAGAGAGTGTCAGAGTGTGTCAGAGAGACATAGAGAGTGATTGTGTGTGTCAGAGAGTGTCAGAGAGCGATAGAGAGTGTCAGAGAGAGATAGAGTGTCAGAGAGTGATAGAGAGTGTCTGAGAGTGTCAGTGAGTGTCAGAGAGTGATAGAGAGTGTCTGAGAGTGTCAGTGAGAGATAGAGAGTGAAAGAGAGCCTCTGAGAGTGTCAGAGAGTGTCAGAGAGTGATAGAGAGTGTCAGAGAGTGAAAGAGAGTGACAGAGAGTGTCAGAGAGTGACAAAGAGTGTCAGAGAGTGATAGAGAGTGTCAGAGAGTGATAGAGAGTGACAGAGAGTGTCTGAGAGTGTCTGAGAGTGACAGAGAGTGATAGAGTGTTTCAGAGAGTGTCATAGAGTGATATAGAGAGTCAGAGTGTGTCAGAGTGCGATAGAGAGTGTCAGAGAGTGATAGAAAGTGTCAGAGAGTGATAGAGAGTGACAGAGAGTGTCTGAGAGTGTCTGAGAGTGTCTGAGAGAGTCAGAGAGTGTCAGAGTGTGTCAGAGAGTGACAGAGAGTGACAGAGTGTGATAGAGAGTTTCAGAGAGTGTCATAGAGTGATAGAGAGAGTCAGAGTGTGTCAGGAGCGATAGAGAGTGTCAGAGAGTGATAGAGAGTGTCAGAGATTGATAGAGAGTGTCAGAGAGTGATAGAGAGTGTCAGAGAGTGATAGAGAGTGTCAGAGAGTGACAGAGAGTGAAAGAGAGTGTCAGAGAGTGATAGTGTGTGACAGAGAGTGTCTGACAGTGTCAGTGAGTGTCAGAGAGTGAAAGAGAGTGTTAGAGATTGTAAGAGAGTGAGAGAGAGTGTCAGAGAGTGATAGAGAGTGATAGAGTGCGTCAGAGAGTGTCATGGAGTGATAGAGAGTGTCAGAGTGTGTCACAGAGTGTCAGATTGTGTCAGAGTGTCTCAGAGAGTGATAGAGAGTGTCAGAGAGTGTCAGAGAGTGATAGAGACTGTCTGAGAGTGACAGAGAGAGTCTGAGAGTGTCAGTGAGTGTCTGAGAGTGACAGAGAGCGTCTGAGAGTGTCAGTGAGAGTCAGAGAGTGATAGAGAGTGTCTGAGATTGTCAGTGAGTGATAGAGAGTTATAGAGAGCCTCTGAGAGTGTCAGAGAGTGTCAGAGAGTGATAGAGAGTGTCAGAGAGTGATAGAGAGTGACAGAGAGTGTCAGAGAGTGATAGAGAGTGACAGAGAGTGTCAGAGAGTGTCAGAGTGTGTCAGAGAGTGACAGAGAGTGATAGAGAGTGTCATAGAGTGATAGAGAGAGTCAGAGTGTGTCAGGGAGTGATAGAGAGTGATTGAGTTAGTCAGAGAGTGTCAGAGAGTGATAGAGAGTGTCAGAGAGTGAAAGAGAGTGACAGAGAGTGTCAGAGAGTGACAAAGAGTGTCAGAGAGTGATAGAGAGTGTCAGAGAGTGATAGAGAGTGACAGAGAGTGTCTGAGAGTGTCTGAGAGTGACAGAGAGTGATAGAGTGTTTTAGAGAGTGTCATAGAGTGATAGAGAGAGTCAGAGTGTGTCAGAGTGCGATAGAGAGTGTCAGAGAGTGATAGAAAGTGTCAGAGAGTGATAGAGAGTGACAGAGAGTGTCTGAGAGTGTCTGAGAGTGTCAGAGAGTGTCAGAGTGTGTCAGAGAGTGACAGAGAGTGACAGAGAGTGATAGAGAGTTTCAGAGAGTGTCATAGAGTGATAGAGAGAGTCAGAGTGTGTCAGGAGCGATAGAGAGTGTCAGAGAGTGATAGAGAGTGTCAGAGATTGATAGAGAGTGTCAGAGAGTGATAGAGAGTGTCAGAGAGTGACAGAGAGTGAAAGAGTGTGTCAGAGAGTGATAGTGAGTGACAGAGAGTGTCTGACAGTGTCAGTGAGTGTCAGAGAGTGAAAGAAAGTGTCAGAGATTGTAAGAGAGTGAGAGAGAGTGTCAGACAGTGATAGAGAGTGATAGAGTGCATCAGAGAGTGTCATAGAGTGTCAGAGAGTGTCAGAGAGTGATAGAGACCGTCTGAGAGTGACAGAGAGAGTCTGAGAGTGTCAGTGAGTGTCTGAGAGTGACAGAGAGCGTCTGAGAGTGTCAATGAGAGTCAGAGAGTGATAGAGAGTGTCAGAGAGTGTCAGAGAGTGATAGAGACTGTCTGAGAGTGACAGAGAGAGTCTGAGAGTGTCAGTCAGTGTCTGAGAGTGACAGAGAGCGTCTGAGAGTGTCAGTGAGAGTCAGAGAGTGAGAGAGAGTGTCTGAGATTGTCAGTGAGTGATAGAGAGTGATAGAGAGCCTCTGAGAGTGTCAGAGAGTGATAGAGAGTGTCAGAGAGTGATAGAGAGTGTGTGAGAGTGTCTGAGAGTGACAGAGAGTGAAAGAGAGTGTCAGAGAGTGATAGGAAGTGACAGAGAGTGTCTCACAGTGTCAGTGAGTGTCAGAGAGTGAAAGAGAGTGTCAGAGATTGTAAGAGAGTGATAGAGAGTGTCAGAGAGTGATAGAGAGTGATAGTGAGCGTCAGAGAGTGTCATAGAGTGATAGAGAGTATCAGAGTGTGTCACAGAGTGTCAGATTGTGTCAGAGTGTGTCAGAGAGTGATAGAGAGTGTCAGAGAGTGTCAGAGAGTGATAGAGACTGTCTGAGAGTGACAGAGAGAGTCTGAGAGTGTCAGTGAGTGTCTGAGAGTGACAGAGAGCGTCTGAGAGTGTCAGTGAGTGTCAGAGTGTGATAGAGAGTGTCTGAGATTGTCAGTGAGTGATAGAGAGTGGTAGAGAGCCTCTGAGAGTGTCAGAGAGTGTCAGAGAGTGATAGAGAGTGTCAGAGAGTGATAGAGAGTGATAGAGTGCGTCAGAGAGTGTCATGGAGTGATAGAGAGTGTCAGAGTGTGTCACAGAGTGTCAGATTGTGTCAGAGTGTCTCAGAGAGTGATAGAGAGTGTCAGAGAGTGTCAGAGAGTGATAGAGACTGTCTGAGAGTGACAGAGAGAGTCTGAGAGTGACAGAGAGCGTATTAGAGTGTCAGTGAGAGTCAGAGAGTGATAGAGACTGTCTGAGAGTGACAGAGAGAGTCTGAGAGTGTCAGTGAGTGTCTGAGAGTGACAGAGAGCGTCTGAGAGTGTCAGTGAGAGTCAGAGAGTGATAGAGAGTGTCTGAGATTGTCAGTGAGTGATAGAGAGTTATAGAGAGCCTCTGAGAGTGTCAGAGAGTGTCAGAGAGTGATAGAGAGTGTCAGAGAGTGATAGAGAGTGACAGAGAGTGTCAGAGAGTGATAGAGAGTGACAGAGAGTGTCAGAGAGTGTCAGAGTGTGTCAGAGAGTGACAGAGAGTGATAGAGAGTGTCAGAGAGTGTAATAGAGTGATAGAGAGAGTCAGAGTGTGTCAGGGAGTGATAGAGAGTGATTGAGTTAGTCAGAGAGTGTCAGAGAGCGATAGACAGTGTCAGAGAGTGATAGAGAGTGTCAGAGAGTGATAGAGAGTGTCTGAGAGTGTCTGAGAGTGACAGAGAGTGAAAGAGAGTGTCTGAGAGTGTCAGTGAGTGTCAGAGAGTTTCAGAGAGTGTCTGAGAGTGTCAATGAGTGATAGAGAGTGATAGAAAGACTCTGAGAGTGTCAGGGAGATTCATAGAGTGATAGAGAGTGTCAGAGAGTGATAGTGAGTGACAGTGAGTGTCTGAGAGTGTCAGTGAGTGTCAGAGAGTGATAAAGAGTGTAAGAGAGTGATAGTGAGTGACAGAGAGTGTCTGACAGTGTCAGTGAGTGTCAGAGAGTGAAAGAAAGTGTCAGAGATTGTAAGAGAGTGAGAGAGAGTGTCAGACAGTGATAGAGAGTGATAGAGTGCGTCAGAGAGTGTCATAGAGTGTCAGAGAGTGTCAGAGAGTGATAGAGACTGTCTGAGAGTGACAGAGAGAGTCTGAGAGTGTCAGTGAGTGTCTGAGAGTGACAGAGAGCGTCTGAGAGTGTCAATGAGAGTCAGAGAGTGATAGAGAGTGTCAGAGAGTGTCAGAGAGTGATAGAGACTGTCTGAGAGTGACAGAGAGAGTCTGAGAGTGTCAGTCAGTGTCTGAGAGTGACAGAGAGCGTCTGAGAGTGTCAGTGAGAGTCAGAGAGTGAGAGAGAGTGTCTGAGATTGTCAGTGAGTGATAGAGAGTGATAGAGAGCCTCTGAGAGTGTCAGAGAGTGATAGAGAGTGTCAGAGAGTGATAGAGAGTGTGTGAGAGTGTGTGAGAGTGTCTGAGAGTGACAGAGAGTGAAAGAGAGTGTCAGAGAGTGATAGGAAGTGACAGAGAGTGTCTGACAGTGTCAGTGAGTGTCAGAGAGTGAAAGAGAGTGTCAGAGATTGTAAGAGAGTGATAGAGAGTGTCAGAGAGTGATAGAGAGTGATAGTGAGCGTCAGAGAGTGTCATAGAGTGATAGAGAGCGTCAGAGTGTGTCACAGAGTGTCAGATTGTGTCAGAGTGTGTCAGAGAGTGATAGAGAGTGTCAGAGAGTGTCAGAGAGTGATAGAGACTGTCTGAGAGTGACAGAGAGAGTCTGAGAGTGTCAGTGAGTGTCTGAGAGTGACAGAGAGCGTCTGAGAGTGTCAGTGAGTGTCAGAGAGTGATAGAGAGTGTCTGAGATTGTCAGTGAGTGATAGAGAGTGGTAGAGAGCCTCTGAGAGTGTCAGAGAGTGTCAGAGAGTGATAGAGAGTGTCTGAGAGTGTCAGTGAGTGATAGAGAGTGATAGAGAGCCTCTGAGAGTGTCAGAGAGTGTCAGAGAGTGATAGAGAGTGTCAGAGAGTGAAAGAGAGTGACAGAGAGTGTCAGAGAGTGGTAGAGAGTGTCAGAGAGTGATAGAAAGTGTCAGAGAGTGATAGAGAGTGACAGAGAGTGTCTGAGAGTGTTTGAGAGTGTCAGAGTGTGTCAGAGTGTGTCAGAGAGTGACAGAGAGAGATAGAGAGTTTCAGAGAGTGTCATAGAGAGATAGAGAGAGTCAGAGTGTGTCAGGAGCGATAGAGAGTGTCAGAGAGTGATAGAGAGTGTCAGAGAGTGATAGAGAGTGTCAGAGAGTGATAGAGAGTGTCAGAGAGTGACAGAGAGTGAAAGAGAGTGTCAGAGAGTGATAGTGTGTGACAGAGAGTGTCTGACAGTGTCAGTGAGTGTCAGAGAGTGAAAGAGAGTGTTAGAGATTGTAAGAGAGTGAGAGAGAGTGTCAGAGAGTGATAGAGAGTGATAGAGTGCGTCAGAGAGTGTCATGGAGTGATAGAGAGTGTCAGAGTGTGTCACAGAGTGTCAGATTGTGTCAGAGTGTCTCAGAGAGTGATAGAGAGTGTCAGAGAGTGTCAGAGAGTGATAGAGACTGTCTGAGAGTGACAGAGAGAGTCTGAGAGTGTCAGTGAGTGTCTGAGAGTGACAGAGAGCGTCTGAGAGTGTCAGTGAGAGTCAGAGAGTGATAGAGAGTGTCTGAGATTGTCAGTGAGTGATAGAGAGTTATAGAGAGCCTCTGAGAGTGTCAGAGAGTGTCAGAGAGTGATAGAGAGCGTCAGAGAGTGATAGAGAGTGACAGAGAGTGTCAGAGAGTGATAGAGAGTGACAGAGAGTGTCAGAGAGTGTCAGAGTGTGTCAGAGAGTGACAGAGAGTGATAGAGAGTGTCAGAGAGTGTCATAGAGTGATAGAGAGAGTCAGAGTGTGTCAGGGAGTGATAGAGAGTGATTGAGTTAGTCAGAGAGTGTCAGAGAGCGATAGACAGTGTCAGAGAGTGATAGAGAGTGTCAGAGAGTGATAGAGAGTGTCTGAGTGTGTCTGAGAGTGACAGAGAGTGAAAGAGAGTGTCTGACAGTGTCAGTGAGTGTCAGAGAGTGAAAGAGAGTGTCAGAGATTGTAAGAGAGTGATAGAGAGTGTCAGAGAGTGATAGAGAGTGATAGTGAGCGTCAGAGAGTGTCATAGAGTGATAGAGAGTGTCAGAGTGTGTCACAGAGTGTCAGATTGTGTCAGAGTGTGTCAGAGAGTGATAGAGAGTGTCAGAGAGTGTCAGAGAGTGATAGAGACTGTCTGAGAGTGACAGAGAGAGTCTGAGAGTGTCAGTGAGTGTCTGAGAGTGACAGAGAGCGTCTGAGAGTGTCAGTGAGTGTCAGAGAGTGATAGAGAGTGTCTGAGATTGTCAGTGAGTGATAGAGAGTGGTAGAGAGCCTCTGAGAGTGTCAGAGAGTGTCAGAGAGTGATAGAGAGTGTCTGAGAGTGTCAGTGAGTGATAGAGAGTGATAGAGAGCCTCTGAGAGTGTCAGAGAGTGTCAGAGAGTGATAGAGAGTGTCAGAGAGTGAAAGAGAGTGACAGAGAGTGTCAGAGAGTGGTAGAGAGTGTCAGAGAGTGATAGAAAGTGTCAGAGAGTGATAGAGAGTGACAGAGAGTGTCTGAGAGTGTTTGAGAGTGTCAGAGTGTGTCAGAGTGTGTCAGAGAGTGACAGAGAGAGATAGAGAGTTTCAGAGAGTGTCATAGAGTGATAGAGAGAGTCAGAGTGTGTCAGGAGCGATAGAGAGTGTCAGAGAGTGATAGAGAGTGTCAGAGAGTGACAGAGAGTGAAAGAGAGTGTCAGAGAGTGATAGTGTGTGACAGAGAGTGTCTGACAGTGTCAGTGAGTGTCAGAGAGTGAAAGAGAGTGTTAGAGATTGTAAGAGAGTGAGAGAGAGTGTCAGAGAGTGATAGAGAGTGATAGAGTGCGTCAGAGAGTGTCATGGAGTGATAGAGAGTGTCAGAGTGTGTCACAGAGTGTCAGATTGTGTCAGAGTGTCTCAGAGAGTGATAGAGAGTGTCAGAGAGTGTCAGAGAGTGATAGAGACTGTCTGAGAGTGACAGAGAGAGTCTGAGAGTGTCAGTGAGTGTCTGAGAGTGACAGAGAGCGTCTGAGAGTGTCAGTGAGAGTCAGAGAGTGATAGAGAGTGTCTGAGATTGTCAGTGAGTGATAGAGAGTTATAGAGAGCCTCTGAGAGTGTCAGAGAGTGATAGAGAGTGTCAGAGAGTGATAGAGAGTGACAGAGAGTGTCAGAGAGTGATAGAGAGTGACAGAGAGTGTCAGAGAGTGTCAGAGTGTGTCAGAGAGTGACAGAGAGTGATAGAGAGTGTCAGAGAGTGTCATAGAGTGATAGAGAGAGTCAGAGTGTGTCAGGGAGTGATAGAGAGTGATTGAGTTAGTCAGAGAGTGTCAGAGAGCGATAGACAGTGTCAGAGAGTGATAGAGAGTGTCAGAGAGTGATAGAGAGTGTCTGAGTGTGTCTGAGAGTGACAGAGAGTGAAAGAGAGTGTCTGAGAGTGTCAGTGAGTGTCAGAGAGTTTCAGAGAGTGTCTGAGAGTGTCAATGAGTGATAGAGAGTGATAGAAAGACTCTGAGAGTGTCAGGGAGATTCATAGAGTGATAGAGAGTGTCAGAGAGTGATAGTGAGTGACAGTGAGTGTCTGAGAGTGTAAGAGAGTGTCAGAGAGTGATAGAGTGTGTCTGAGAGTGTCAGAGAGAGTCTGAGAGTGATAGAGAGTGTCTGAGAGTGTCAAAGTGTGTCAAGGATTGTCAGAGAGTGATAGAGAGTGTTAGAGTGTGTCAGAGATTGTCTGAGAGTGTAAGAGTGTTTCAGAGACTGTCTGAGTGTTTCAGAGAGTGACAGAACATATAGAACATAGAACATACAGCACAGAACAGGCCCTTCGGCCCACAATGTTGTGCCGATCCTTTGTCCTCTGTCAAGGACAATTTAATCTATACCCCATCATTCTCCTTTATCCATATACCTATCCAAAAGCCTTTTGAAAGTCCCTAAAGTTTCTGACTCAACAACTTCCCCGGGCAAGGCATTCCATGCCTCGACCACTCTCTGGGTAAAGAACCTTCCCCTGACATCCCCCTTATATCTCCCACCCTTCACCTTAAATTTATGACCCCTTGTAACGCTTTGCTCCACCCGGGGAAAAAGTTTCTGACTGTCTACCCTATCTATTCCCCTGATCATCTTATAAACCTCTATCATGTCACCCCTCATCCTTCTCCGTTCTAATGAGAAGAGGCCTAGAATGTTCAGCCTTTCCTCGTAAGACTTATTCTCCATTCCAGGCAACATCCTGGTAAATCTCCTCTGCACCCTCTCCAAGGCTTCCACATCCTTCCTAAAATGAGGCGACCAGAACTGCACACAGTACTCCAAATGAGGCCTTACCAAGGTCCTGTACAGCTGCATCATCACCTCACGGCTCTTAAATTCAATCCCTCTGCTAATGAACGCTAACACCCCATATGCCTTCTTCACAGCCCTATCCACTTGAGTTGCAACTTTCAATGATCTATGCACATAGACCCCAAGGTCTCTCTGCTCCTCCACATGCCCAAGAACCCTACCGTTAACCCAGTATTTTGCATTCATGTTTGTCCTTCCAAAATGGACGACCTCACACTTTTCAGGGTTAAACTCCATCTGCCACTTTTCAGCCCAGCACTGCAACCTATCCAAGTCCCTTTGCAGACGACAATAGCCCTCCTCGGTATCCACAACTCCACCAACCTTTGTATCATCTGCAAATTTACTGACCCACCCTTCGACTTCCTCATCCAAGTCGTTAATAAAAATCACAAACAGGAGAGGACCCAGAACTGATCCCTGCGGCACGCCACTGGTAACTGGGCTCCAGGCTGAGTATTTACCATCTAAGACCACTCTCTGCCTTCTATCAGTTAGCCAATTCTTAATCCAACTGGCCACATTCCCCACTATCCCATGCCTCCTGACTTTCTCCATAAGTCTACCATGGGGGACCTTATCAAATGCCTTACTAAAATCCATGTACACCACATCCACTGGTTTACCCTCATCCACTTGCTTGGTCACCTGCTCAAAGAATTCAATCAGGCTTGTGAGGCAAGACCTACCCCTCACAAAACCGTGCTGACTGTCCCGAATCAAGCAGTGTCTTTCCAGATGCTCAGAAATCCTATCCCTCAGCACCTTTTCCATCAACTTGCCTACCACCGAAGTAAGACTAACTGGCCTGTAATTCCCAGAGTTGTTCCTATTCCCTTTCTTGAACAGGGGCACAACATTTGCCACCCTCCAATCACCTGGTACCACCCCCGTCAGCAGAGAAGATGAAAAGATCATTGCCAGCGGCTCTGCAATTTCATCCCTTGCTTCCCATAACATCCTTGGATATACCCCGTCAGGCCCGGGAGACTTGTCTATCTTCAAGTTATTCAAAAACCCCAACACATCTTCCCTCCTAACGAGCACTTCCTCGAGCTTACCAGTCTGCTTCCCACCGTCCTCTTCAGTAATACACCCCTTCTCATTCGTAAATACCGAAGAGAAGTACTCATTCAAAACCTCACTTATCTCTTCCGGCTCAACACACAGTCTCCCGCTATTGTCCTTGACCGGACCTACGGTCCCCCTAGTCATCCTCATATTTCTGACATACGCGTAAAAGGCCTTGGGGTTTTCTTTTATCCTACCCGCCAAGCATTTTTCATGCCCTCTCTTAGCTCTCCTAATCCCTTTCTTCAGATCCTTCCTGGCCATCTTGTATCCCTCCAGAGCTATGCCTGTGCCCTTTTTCCTCAACTTTATATACGCATTTTTCTTCTTCCTAACAAGACTCTCAACCTCTCTTGTCAACCACGGTTCCCTCACATGACCATCCCTTCCCTGTCTGACAGGGACATGCTTATCAATGGCCCCTACTATCTGCTCCTTGAAAAAGTTCCACATTTCGACCGTGCCCTTCCCTGCCAGCATATGCTCCCAACTTATGCTCCTCAGTTCCTGCCTGACAGCATCATATCTACCCTTCCCCCAATTGTAAACCTTGCCCTGTTGCACATACCTATCCCTCTCCATTACCACAGTGAATGCTACAGAATTGTGATCACTATCTCCAAAGTGCTCGCCCACCAACAGCTCTATCACTTGCCCTGGTTCATTACCTAGTACCAAATCCAATATTGCCTCCCCTCTGGTCGGGCAGTCTACATACTGAGTCAGAAAAGCTTCCTGGACATACTGCACAAACACTACCCCATCCAAACTATTCGATCTAAAGAGTTGCCAATCAATATTTGGGAAGTTGAAATCCCCCATAATTACTACCCTGTGACTTCTGCTCCTTTCCAAAATCTGTTTCCCAATCTGCTCTTCCACCTCCCTGCTGCTATTGGGGGGCCTATAGAAAACTCCCATCAAGGTGACTGCTCCTTTCCTGTTCCTGACCTCAACCCACAGTGCCTCAGTCGGCAGATCCTCCTCGAAAATTCTTTCAGCAGTTGTTACACTATTTCTAACTAACAATGCCACCCCCCCCACCACTTTTACCACCATTCCTAATCTTATGAAAACATCTATAACCAGGTACCTCCAAAAACCATTCCTCCCCCTCACCTATCCACGTTTCAGTGATGGCCACAACATCGTAGTCCCAAGTGCCCATCCACGCCTTCAATTCACTCACCTTATTCCTGATGCTTCTTGCGTTGAAGTATACGCACTTTAACCCTTCTCCGTGCCCATCTGTCCTCTGCGACAGTGCTACCTTCCCCAATACCTCACTACACTCTTTGTCTTTCTGAGTGGACCCACTGGTCCCTGGATTACAAGTCCGGTTCCCATCCCCCTCCCAAACTAGTTTAAACCCTCCCGAACAGTACTAGCAAACCTCCCTCCCAGGATATTGGTGCCCCTCTGGTTCAGATGCAGCCCGTCCTGTTTGAACAGGTCCCATCTTCCCCAGAATGCAGTCCAATTATCCAAGAACTGGAAGCCCTCCCTCCTACACCATTCCTGCAGCCACGTGTTCAGCTGTGCTCTCTCCCTATTCCTAGCCTCACTATCACGTGGCGCCGGCAACAAACCAGAGATAACAACTCTGTCCGTCCGAGCTTTCAGCTTCCAGCCTAACTCCCTAAACTCACTTCTAACATCTGTGCCATCCTTCCTTCCTACGTCGTTGGTGCCAATGTGCACCACGACCTCTGGCTGCTCCCCCTCCCCTTTAAGGATCCTGAAGACGCGATCACAAACATCACGGACCCTGGCACCAGGGAGGCAACAAACCATCCGTGCGTCTCGCCTGCGCCCACAGAACCGCCTGTCCGTACTCCTCACCATCGAGTCCCCGATGACTAGTGCTCTCCCATTCTCCCTCCTTCCCTTCTGAGCCACAGTGCAGGACCCCGTGCCAGAGGCCCGGTCACTGCAGCCTGCCCCCGATAGGCCGTCCCCCCCAACAGTATCTAAAACTGTATACTTGTTGTTGAGGGGAACGACCACAGGAGATCCCTGCACTGACCTCTTCCCACCTCTAACTGTTACCCAGCTGCCTTTGATTTGTGGAGTAACGACCTCCGTGTAGCTTCTATCTATCAACCCCTCAGCTTCCCGAATGATCCTCAGTTCATCCAGCTCCAGCTCCAATTCCCTAACACGGTCTGATAGGAGCTGGAGACGGATGCACTTCCAGCAGGTGAAGTCGGCAGGGCCACCGGAGGTTCCCCTCACCTCGAACATTCTGCAGGAGGAGCAATACACTACACTGGCTGCCATTTCTTTTATTCAATTACCCCTTAGTTAAGTACAACTATAGATATTAACAAAAACAGTAAATAGCTTACCTGCTCAGTCCTTTTTGGTTAGAGGAGGAGGGTAAAAAGGGTCTTATTATTAGGTTAGAGGAGGAGGATGTGTGGGAGACACTACATGTGTAGTGGCTCGGGTTTACTCAGCTCCGCACCTTTAAGGAAAATACCTACCCAGGAGTCCTCGCTGCCGACCAGCTTCCGGTTCCTCCGGCGCCAAAAGAAACTCAAAGACAAGGAAAACAGTAAGTAAAACAGTAAGTACTTACTTTTAAAACACAGCTCCTGATGCCTTCACTCACCCAACGAAGAGTCGCTACCTTCTCCTGCTGCTCCGCCGGGAAATGAGTGAGTCATAGAGTGATAGAGAGTGTCAGAGAGTGTCAGAGAGTGGTAGAGAGTGATTGAGTGTGTCAGAGAGTGTAAGAGAGCGATAGAGAGTGATAGAGAGTGTCTGAGAGTGTCTGAGAGTGACAGAGAGTGACAGACAATGTCTGAGAGTGTCAGTGAGTGTCAGAGAGTGATAGAGAGTGTCTGAGAGTGTCCGAGAGTGATAGAGAGTGATAGAGAGTGTCAGAGAGTGTCTGGGATTGTCAGTGAGTGATAGAGAGAGTGACAGAGAGTGTCTGAGAGTGACAGAGAGTGTCTGAGTGTGTCAGTGAGTGCGAGAGAGTGTCAGAGAGTGATAGAGATTGTCCGAGAGTGATAGAGAGTGTCAGAGAGTGATAGAGAGTGACAGAGGGTGTCTGAGAGTGTCAGAGAGTGTCAGAGTGTGTCAGAGAGTGACAGAGAGTGATAGAGAGTGACAGAGAGTGTCATAGAGTGATAGAGATTGTCAGAGAGTGTCAGAGAGTGATAGAGAGTGATTGAGTGTGTCAGAGAGTGTAAGAGAGTGATAGAGAGTGTCTGAGATTGTCTGAGAGTGACAGAGAGTGACAGAGAATGTCTGAGAGTGTCAGTGAGTGTCAGAGAGCGATAGAGAGTGTCTGAGAGTGTCAGAGAGTGATAGAGAGTGATAGAGAGTGTCAGAGAGTGTCTGGGATTGTCAGTGAGTGATAGAGAGAGTGACAGAGAGTGTCTGAGAGTGACAGAGAGTGTCTGAGTGTGTCAGTGAGTGCGAGAGAGTGTCAGAGAGTGATAGAGATTGTCCGAGAGTGATAGAGAGTGTCAGAGAGTGATAGAGAGTGACAGAGGGTGTCTGAGAGTGTCAGAGAGTGTCAGAGTGTGTCAGAGAGTGACAGAGAGTGATAGAGAGTGACAGAGAGTGTCATAGAGTGATATAGATTGTCAGAGAGTGTCAGAGAGTGATAGAGAGTGATTGAGTGTGTCAGAGAGTGTAAGAGAGTGATAGAGAGTGTCTGAGATTGTCTGAGAGTGACAGAGAGTGACAGAGAATGTCTGAGAGTGTCAGTGAGTGTCAGAGAGCGATAGAGAGTGTCTGAGAGTGTCAGAGAGTGATAGAGAGTGTCAGAGAGTGTCAGAGAGTGTCAGAGATTGTCAGAGAGTGTCAGAGTGTGTCAGAGAGTGACAGAGAGTGATAGAGAGTGACAGAGAGTGTCATAGAGTGATAGAGATTGTCAGAGAGTGTCAGAGAGTGATAGAGAGTGATTGAGTGTGTCAGAGAGTGTAAGAGAGTGATAGAGAGTGTCTGAGATTGTCTGAGAGTGACAGAGAGTGACAGAGAATGTCTGAGAGTGTCAGTGAGTGTCAGAGAGCGATAGAGAGTGTCTGAGAGTGTCAGAGAGTGATAGAGAGTGATAGAGAGTGTCAGAGAGTGTCTGGGATTGTCAGTGAGTGATAGAGAGAGTGACAGAGAGTGTCTGAGAGTGACAGAGAGTGTCTGAGTGTGTCAGTGAGTGCGAGAGAGTGTCAGAGAGTGATAGAGATTGTCCGAGAGTGATAGAGAGTGTCAGAGAGTGATAGAGAGTGACAGAGGGTGTCTGAGAGTGTCAGAGAGTGTCAGAGTGTGTCAGAGAGTGACAGAGAGTGATAGAGAGTGACAGAGAGTGTCATAGAGTGATATAGATTGTCAGAGAGTGTCAGAGAGTGATAGAGAGTGATTGAGTGTGTCAGAGAGTGTAAGAGAGTGATAGAGAGTGTCTGAGATTGTCTGAGAGTGACAGAGAGTGACAGAGAATGTCTGAGAGTGTCAGTGAGTGTCAGAGAGCGATAGAGAGTGTCAGAGAGTGTCAGAGAGTGACAGAGATTGTCTGAGAGTGACAGAGAGTGACAGAGAATGTCAGAGAGTGATAGAGAGTGTCAGAGAGTGTCAGAGAGTGTCAGAGATTGTCAGAGAGTGTCAGAGTGTGTCAGAGAGTGTCAGAGAGTGATACAGAGTGACAGAGAGTGTCAGAGAGTGATAGAGCGTGTCAGAGAGTGATAGAGAGTGATAGAGAGTGTCAGAGAGTGATAGAGAGTGACAGAGAGTAATAGAGAGTGATAGAGAGTGTCAGAGAGTGTCAGAGAGTGATATAGAGTGTCAGAGAGTGATAGAGAGTGATAGAGAGTGTCAGAGAGTGTCATAGAGTGATAGAGAGTGTCAGAGTGTGTCAGAGAGTGATAGACAGTGATTGAGTGTGTCAGACAGTGTCAGAGAGCGATAGAGAGTGTCAGAGAGAGATAGAGAGTGTCAGTGTGATCGATAGTGTCTGAGAGTGTCAGAGAGTGTCATAGAGTGATAGAGAGTGTCAGAGTGTGTCAGAGAGTGATAGACAGTGATTGAGTGTGTCAGACAGTGTCAGAGAGCGATAGATAGTGTCAGAGAGAGATAGAGAGTGTCAGAGTGATAGAGAGTGTCTGAGAGTGTCTGAGAGTGACAGAGAGTGACAGAGAGTGAAACAGAGTGTCTGAGAGTGTCAGTGAGTGTCAGAGAGTGATAGAGAGTGACAGAGAGTGTCTGAGAGTGATAGAGAGTGACAGAGAGTGTCTGAGAGTGTCTGAGAGTGTCTGAGAGTGTCAGAGAGTGTCAGAGATTGTCATAGAGTGATAGAGAGAGTCAGAGTGTGTCAGAGAGCGATAGAGAGTGTCAGAGAGTGTCAGAGAGTGTCAGTGAGTGACAGAGAGTGATAGAGAGTGTCAGAGAGTGATAGAGAGTGTCAGAGAGAGTGTCAGAGTGTGCCAGAGTGTGCCAGAGTGTGTCAGAGGGTGTCAGAGTGTGTCAGAGCGTGATGGAGAGTGATAGAGAGTGTCAGAGAGTGCCATAGAATGTCATTGAGTGATAGAGAGTGTCAGAGAGTGTTAAAGAGTGTCAGAGAGTGATAGAGAGTGATAGAGAGTGTCAGAGAGTGTCAGAGAGCGATAGAGAGTGTCGGAGAGTGATAGAGAGTGTCAGAGAGTGATAGAGAGTGTCACAGAGTGTCAGAGAGTGATACGGAGTGTGATAGAGCGTGTCTGTGAGTGTCAGAGTGTGTCAGAGAGTGTCAGAGAGTGATAGAGAGTGTCAGAGAGTGTCAGAGAGTGATAGAGAGTGCCTGAGTGTGTCAGAGAGTGTCAGAGAGTATCAGAGAGAGTCAGAGTGTGATAGAGAGTGTCAGAGAGTGATAGAGAGTGATAGAGAGTGTACGAGAGTGAAAGAGATTGATAGAGAGCGTCAGAGAGTGATAGAGTGTCAGAGAGTGATAGAGAGTGACAGAGAGTGTCTGAGAGTGTCAGAGAGTGTCAGAGTCTGTCAGAGAGTGATAGAGAGTGAGAGAGAGTGTTGAGAGTGTCAGAAAGTGATAGAGAGTGATCGAGATTGATAGAGAGTTTCAGAGTGTGTCATTGTCTGTCAGAGAGTGATAGAGAGTGTCTGAGAGTGTCAGAGAGTGTCAGACAGTGTCAGAGTGTGATAGAGAGTGTCAGAGATTGATAGAGAGTGATAGAGAGTGTACGAGAGTGAAAGAGATTGATATAGAGCGTCAGAGAGTGATAGAGTGTCAGAGAGTGATAGAGAGTGACAGAGAGTGTCTGAGAGTGTCAGAGAGTGTCAGAGTCTGTCAGAGAGTGATAGAGAGTGAGAGAGTGTGTCAGAGAGTGTCATAGAGTGATAGAGAGTGTCAGAGTGTGTCAGAGAGTGATAGAGAGTGATTGAGTGTGTCAGAGAGTGTCAGAGAGCGATAGAGAGTGTCAGAGAGAGATAGAGAGTGTCAGAGTGATAGAGAGTGTCTGAGAGTGTCTGAGAGTGACAGAGAGCGAAAGAGAGTGTCTGAGGGTGTCAGTGAGTGTCAGAGAGTGATAGAGAGTGTCTGAGAGTGTCAGTGAGCGATAGAGAGTGATAGAGAGCCTCTGAGAGTGTCAGAGAGTGTCAGAGAGTGATAGAGAGTGTCAGAGAGTGATAGAGAGTGTCAGAGAGTGACAGAGAGTGTCAGAGAGTGATAGAGAGTGACAGAGAGTGTCTGAGAGTGTCAGAGAGTGTCAGAGTGTGTCAGAGAGTGACAGAGAGTGATAGAGAGTGTCAGAGAGTGTCATAGAGTGATAGAGGGAGTCAAAGTGTGTCAGAGAGTGATAGAGAGTGATTGACTGTGTCAGAGAGTTTCAGAGAGTGATAGAGAGTGTCAGAGAGTGATAGAGAGTGTCAGAGTGTGATAGAGAGTGTCTGAGAGTGTTTGAGAGTGACACAGAGTGAAAGAGAGTGTCTGAGAGTGTCAGAGAGTGATAGAGAGTGATAGAGAGCCTCTGAGAGTGCCAGAGAGTGTCAGAGAGTGAGAGAGAGTGTCAGAGAGTGTCAGAGAGTGTCAGAGTGTGTCAGAGAGTGTCAGAGAGTGATACAGAGTGATAGAGAGTGTCAGAGAGTGACAGATCGTGTCAGAGAGCGATAGAGAGTGATAGAGATTGTCAGAGAGTGATCGAGAGTGATAGAGAGTATCAGAGAGTGATAGAGATTGTCAGAGAGTGTCAGAGAGTGATACGGAGTGTGATAGAGTGTGTCTGAGATTGTCACAGTGTGTCAGAGAGTGTCAGAGAGTGATAGAGTGTGATAGAGTGTGTCTGAGAGTGTCAGAGAGTGTCAGAGAGTGTCAGAGAGTGATAGAGAGTGTCTGAGAGTGTCAGAGAGTGTCAGAGAGTGTCAGAGAGTGTCAGAGAAAGTCAGAGAGTGATTGAGAGTGTCAGAAAGTGATAGAGAGTTTCAGAGAATGATATAGAGTGACAGAGAGTGTCTGAGAGTGTCAGAGAGTGTCAGTTGGTGTCAGAGAGTGATAGAGAGTGATAGAGAGTGATAGAGTGTGTCAGAGAGTGATAGAGAGTGATTGAGGGTGTCTGAGAGTGTCAGAGAGTGTCAGAGAGTGCCAGAGAGTGATAGAGACTGTCTGAGAATGTCTGAGAGTGAGAGAGAATGTCTGAGAGTGTCAGTGAGTGTCAGAGAGTGATAGAGAGTGTCTGAGCGTGTCAGAGAGTGTCAGAGAGTATCAGAGATTGATAGAGAGTGACAGAGAGTGTCTGAGAGTGTCAGAGTGTGTCAGAGAGTGATAGAGAGTGTCAGAGAGTGAGAGAGAGTGTCTGAGATTATCAGAGAGTGACAGAGAGTGTCAGAGAGCGAAAGAGAGTGTCAGAGGGTGATAGAGAGTGTCAGAGAGTGATAGAGAGAGTTTGAGAGTGTCTGAGAGAGTCGGAGAGTGACAGAGAGTGTCTGAGAGTGACAGAGAGTGTCTGGGAGTGTCAGAGAGTGATAGAGAGTGTCAGAGAGTGATAGAGAGTGACAGAGAGTGTCAGAGACTGTCAGAGAGTGTCTGAGAGTGACAGAGAGTGTCTGAGTGTGTCAGTGAGTGCGAGAGAGTGTCAGAGAGTGATAGAGATTGTCCGAGAGTGATAGAGAGTGTCAGAGAGTGATAGAGAGTGACAGAGGGTGTCTGAGAGTGTCAGAGAGTGTCAGAGTGTGTCAGAGAGTGACAGAGAGTGAAAGAGAGTGACAGAGAGTGTCATAGAGTGATAGAGAGTGTCAGAGAGTGATAGAGAGTGATTGAGTGTGTCAGAGAGTGTAAGAGAGTGATAGAGAGTGATAGACAGTGACAGAGAGTGTCAGAGACTGTCAGAGAGTGTCAGAGTGTGTCAGAGAGTGACAGAGAGTGACAGAGAGTGTCTGAGAGTGACAGAGAGTGTCTGGGAGTGTCAGAGAGTGATAGAGAGTGTCAGAGAGTGATAGAGAGTGACAGAGAGTGTCAGAGACAGTCAGAGAGTGTCAGAGTGTGTCAGAGAGTGACAGAGAGTGAGAGAGAGTGTCAGAGAGTGTCATAGAGTGATAGAGAGTGTCAGAGAGTGTAAGAGAGCGATAGAGAGTGATAGAGAGTGTCGGAGAGTGTCTGAGAGTGACAGAGAGTGACAGACAATGTCTGAGAGTGTCAGTGAGTGTCAGAGAGTGATAGAGAGTGTCTGAGAGTGTCAGAGAGTGATAGAGAGCCTCTGAGAGTGTCAGAGAGTGTCAGAGACTGATAGAGAGTGTCAGAGAGTGTCAGAGATTGTCAGAGTGTGTCAGAGTGTGTCAGAGAGTGTCAGAGAGTGATACAGAGTGACAGAGAGTGTCAGAGAGTGATAGAGCGTGTCAGAGAGTGATAGAGAGTGATAGAGAGCGTCAGAGAGTGATAGAGAGTGACAGAGTGTAATAGAGAGTGATAGAGAGTGTCAGAGAGTGTCAGAGAGTGATAGAGAGTGATAGAGAGTGTCAGAGAGTGATAGAGAGTGATAGAGAGTGTCAGAGAGTGTCATATAGTGATAGAGAGTGTCAGAGTGTATCAGAGCGTGATAGACAGTGATTGAGTGTGTCAGACAGTGTCAGAGAGCGATAGAGAGTGTCAGAGAGAGATAGAGAGTGTCAGAGTGATAGAGAGTGTCTGAGAGTGACAGAGAGTGAAAGAGAGAGTCTGAGAGTGTCAGTGAGTGTCAGAGAGTGATAGAGAGTGACAGAGAGTGTCTGAGAGTGATAGAGAGTGATAGAGAGTGACAGAGAGTGTCTGAGAGAGTCAGAGAGTGTCAGTGTGTGTCAGAGAGTGACAGAGAGTGATAGAGAGTGTCAGAGAGTGTCATAGAGTGATAGAGAGCTTCAGAGTGTGTCAGAGAGCGATAGAGAGTGTCAGAGAGTGATAGAGAGTGTCAGAGAGTGATAGAGAGTGTCTGAGAGTGTTTGAGAGTGACACAGAGTGAAAGAGAGTGTCTGAGAGTGTCAGTGAGTGTCAGAGAGTGATAGAGAGTGTCTGAGAGTGTCAGTGAGTGATAGAGTGTGATAGAGAGCCTCTGAGGGTTTCAGAGAGAATCAGAGAGTGATAGAGAGTATCAGAGAGTGATAGTGAGTGACAGTGGGGGTCTGAGAGTGTCAGTGAGTGTCAGAGAGTGATAGAGAGTGTCAGAGTGTAAGAGAGTGATAGAGAGTGTCAGAAAGTGATAGAGAGTGTCAGAGTGTGTCACAGAGTGTCTGAGTGTGTCAGAGAGTGTCAGAGAGTGACAGAGAGTGTCAGAGAGTGATAGAGAGTGTCAGAGAGTGAAAGAGAGTGACAGAGAGTGTCTGAGAGTGTCAGAGAGTGTCAGAGTCTGTCAGAGAGTGATAGAGAGTGTCAGAGTGGTAGAGTGTGTCTGAGAGTGTCTGAAAGTGTCAGAGAGTGATGGAGAGAGATAGAGAGAGATAGAGAGTGTCAGAGTGTGATAGAGAGAGATGGAGAGTTTCAGAGAGTGATAGAGAGTGTCTGAGAGTGTCCGAGTGTGTCAAACAGTGATTGAGAGTGATTGAGAATGATTGAGAGTGATCGAGTGTCAGAGAGTGATGGAGAGTGTAAGAGAGTGATAGAGAGTGTCATAGATTGATAGAGAGTGTCAGAGTGTGTCAGAGAGTGATATAGAGTGATTGAGTGTGTCAGAGAGTGTCAGAGAGCGATAGAGAGTGTCAGAGAGAGATAGAGAGTGTCAGAGTGATAGAGAGTGTCTGAGAGTTTCTGAGAGTGTCTGAGAGTGACAGAGAGTGAAAGAGAGTGTCTGAGAGTGTCAGTGAGTGTCAGAGAGTGATAGAGAGTGACTGAGAGTGTCAGTGAGCGATAGAGAGTGATAGAGAGCCTCTGAGAGTGTCAGAGAGTGTCAGAGAGTGATAGAGAGTGTCAGAGAGTGACAGAGAGTGTCAGAGAGTGACAGAGAGTGACAGAGAGTGTCTGAGAGTGTCAGAGAGTGTCAGAGTGTGTCAGAGAGTGACAGAGAGTGATAGAGAGTGTCAGAGAGTGTCATCGAGTGATAGAGAGAGTCAGAGTGTGTCAGAGAGTGATAGAGAGTGATTGACTGTGTCAGAGAGTGTCAGAGAGCGATAGAGAGTGTCAGAGAGTGATAGAGAGTGTCAGAGAGTGATAGAGAGTGTCTGAGAGTGTTTGAGACTGACACAGAGTGAAAGAGAGTGTCTGAGAGTGTCAGTGAGTGTCAGAGAGTGATAGAGAGTGTCTGAGCGTGTCAGTGAGTGATAGAGTGTGATAGAGAGCCTCTGAGGGTGTCAGAGAGATTCAGAGAGTGATAGAGAGTATCAGAGAGTGATAGTGAGTGACAGAGAGGGTCTGAGAGTGTCAGTGAGTGTCAGCGAGTGATAGAGAGTGTCAGAGTGCAAGAGAGTGATAGAGAGTGTCAGAAAGTGACAGAGAGTGTCAGAGTGTGTCACAGAATGTCTGAGTGTGTCAGAGAGTGTCAGAGAGTGACAGAGAGTGTCAGAGAGTGATAGAGAGTGTCAGAGAGTGATAGAGAGTGACAGAGAGTGACAGAGAGTGTCAGAGTGTGTCAGAGAGTGACAGAGAGTGATAGAGAGTGTCAGAGAGTGTCATAGAGTGATAGAGAGAGTCAGAGTGTGTCAGAGAGTGATAGAGAGTGATTGAGTGTGTCAGAGAGTGTCAGAGAGCGATAGAGAGTGTCAGAGAGTGATAGAGAGTGTCAGAGAGTGATAGAGAGTGTCTGAGAGTATCTGAGAGTGACAGAGAGTGAAAGAGAGTGTCTGAGTATGTCAGTGAGTGTAAGAGAGTGATAGAGAGTGTCTGAGTGTGCCAGAGAGTGTCAGAGAGTGATAGAGAGTGTCCGAGAGTGTCAGAGAGTGTCAGAGAGTGATACAGATTGATAGAGAGTGTCTGAGAGCGTCGGAGAGTATCAGAGAGTGTCAGAGAGTGTCAGAGAGTGCCAGAGAGTGATAGAGTGTGTCTGAGAATGTCAGTGAGTGTCAGAGAGTGATAGAGAGTGTCTGAGTGTGCCAGAGAGCGTCAGAGAGTGTTAGAGAGTGTTGCAGAGTGTTAGAGAGTGTCTGAGAGCGTCAGAGAGCGTCAGAGAGTGATAGAGAGTGATTGAGTGTGTCAGAGAGTGTAAGAGAGTGATAGAGAGTGTCTGAGATTGTCTGAGAGTGACAGAGAATGACAGAGAATGTCTGAGAGTGTCAGTGAGTGTCAGAGAGTGATAGAGAGTGTCTGAGAGTGTCAGAGAGTGAAAGAGAGCCTCTGAGAGTGTCAGAGAGTGTCAGAGAGTGATAGAGAGTGTCAGAGAGTGTCAGAGATTGTCAGAGTGTGTCAGAGTGTGTCAGAGAGTGTCAGAGAGTGATACAGAGTGACAGAGAATGACAGAGAGTGATAGAGCGTGTCAGAGAGTGATAGAGAGTAATAGAGAGTGTCAGAGAGTGATAGAGAGTGACAGAGAGTAATAGAGGGTGATAGAGAGTGTCAGAGAGTGTCAGAGAGTGATAGAGAGTGATAGAGAGTGATAGAGAGTGTCAGAGAGTGATAGAGAGTGTCACTGAGTGTCAGAGAGTGATACGGAGTGTGATAGAGTGTGTCTGAGATTGTCACAGTGTGTCAGAGAGCGTCAGTGAGTGTCAGAGAGTGATAGGGAGAGTCTGAGAGTGTCAGAGAGTGTCAGAGAAAGTCAGAGAGTGATTGAGAGTGTCAGAAACTGATAGAGAGTTTCAGAGAGTGATTGAGTGTGATGGAGAGTGTCTGAGAGTGTCAGAGAGTGTCAGAGAGTGTCAGAGAGTGATAGGGAGAGTCTGAGAGTGTCAGAGAGTGTCAGAGAAAGTCAGAGAGTGATTGAGAGTGTCAGAAACTGATAGAGAGTTTCAGAGAGTGATTGAGTGTGATAGAGACTGTCTGAGAGTGTCAGAGAGTGTCAGATTGTGTCAGAGAGTGATAGAGAGTGATAGAGCATGTCAGAGAGTGTCAAAGAGTGATAGAGAGTGTCAGAGAGTGTCAGAGAGTGATAGAGAGTGATTGAGTGTGTCTGAGAGTGTCAGAGAGTGTCAGAGAGTGTCAGAGAGTGCCAGAGAGTGATAGAGAGCGTGTGAGAGTGTCTGAGAGTGACAGAGAATGTCTGAGAGTGTCAGTGAGTGTCAGAGAGTGATAGAGAGTGTCTGAGCGTGTCAGAGAGTGTCAGAGAGTAACAGAGCTTGATAGAGAGTGATAGAGAGTGTCTGAGAGTTTCAGAGTGTGTCAGAGAGTGACAGAAGTGATGGAGAATGTCAGAGAGTGTCATAGAGTAATAGAGATTGTCAGAGAGTGATAGAGGGTGATTGAGTGTGTCAGAGAGTGTCAGAGAGCGATAGAGAGTGCCTGAGAGTGTCAGAGAGTGATAGAGAGTTATAGAGAGCCTCTGAGATTTTCAGAGAGTGTCAGAGAGTGACAGAGAGTGATAGAGAGTGTCAGAGAGTGTCAGATAGAGTGTCAGAGTGTGCCAGAGTGTGTCAGAGGGTGTCAGAGTGTGTCAGAGCGTGATGGAGAGTGATAGAGAGTGTCAGAGAGAGCCATAGAATGTCATTGAGTGATAGAGAGTGTCAGAGAGTGTTAAAGAGTGTCAGAGAGTGACAGAGAGTGATAGAGAGTGTCAGAGAGTGTCAGAGAGTGTCAGAGAGTGATAGAGAGTGCCTGAGTGTGTCAGAGAGCGTCAGAGAGAGTCAGAGAGTGATTGAGAGTGTCAGAAAGTGATAGAGAGTGATAGAGAGTGATAGAGAGTTTCAGAGTGTGTCATTGTCTGTCAGAGAGTGATAGAGAGTGTCTGAGAGTGTCGGAGAGTGTCAGACAGTGTCAGAGTGTGATAGAGAGTGTCAGAGAGAGTCAGAGAGTGATAGAGAGTGTCAGAGAGTGTCAGAGAGTGATAGAGAGTGATTGAGTGTGTCAGAGAGTGTAAGAGAGTGATAGAGAGTGATAGAGAGTGTCTGAGATTGTCTGAGAGTGTCAGTGAGTGTCAGAGAGTGATAGAGAGTGTCTGAGAGTGTCAGAGAGTGATAGAGAGCCTCTGAGAGTGTCAGAGAGTGTCAGAGAGTGATAGAGAGTGTCAGAGTGTGTCAGAGATTGTCAGAGTGTGTCAGAGTGTGTCAGAGTGTGTCAGAGAGTGTCAGAGAGTGATACAGAGTGACAGAGAGTGTCAGAGAGTGATAGAGCGTGTCAGAGAGTGATAGAGAGTGATAGAGAGTGTCAGAGAGTGATAGAGAGTGACAGAGAGTAATAGAGAGTGATAGAGAGTGTCAGAGAGTGATTGAGAGTGTCAGAGAGTGATAGAGAGTGTCACTGAGTGTCAGAGAGTGATACGGAGTGTGATAGAGTGTGTCTGAGATTGTCACAGTGTGTCAGAGAGTGATTGAGTGTGATGGAGAGTGTCTGAGAGTGTCAGAGAGTGTCAGAGAGTGATAGGGAGAGTCTGAGAGTGTCAGAGAGTGTCAGAGAAAGTCAGAGAGTGATTGAGAGTGTCAGAAACTGATAGAGAGTTTCAGAGAGTGATTGAGTGTGTCAGAAAGTGTCAGAGAGCGATAGAGAGTGCCTGAGAGTGTCAGAGAGTGATAGAGAGTTATAGAGAGCCTCTGAGATTTTCAGAGAGTGTCAGAGAGTGACAGAGAGTGATAGAGAGTGTCAGAGAGTGTCAGAGAGAGTGTCAGAGTGTGCCAGAGTGTGTCAGAGGGTGTCAGAGTGTGTCAGAGCGTGATGGAGAGTGATAGAGAGTGTCAGAGAGAGCCATAGAATGTCATTGAGTGATAGAGAGTGTCAGAGAGTGTTAAAGAGTGTCAGAGAGTGACAGAGAGTGATAGAGAGTGTCAGAGAGTGTCAGAGAGTGTCAGAGAGTGATAGAGAGTGCCTGAGTGTGTCAGAGAGCGTCAGAGAGAGTCAGAGAGTGATTGAGAGTGTCAGAAAGTGATAGAGAGTGATAGAGAGTGATAGAGAGTTTCAGAGTGTGTCATTGTCTGTCAGAGAGTGATAGAGAGTGTCTGAGAGTGTCGGAGAGTGTCAGACAGTGTCAGAGTGTGATAGAGAGTGTCAGAGAGAGTCAGAGAGTGATAGAGAGTGTCAGAGAGTGTCAGAGAGTGATAGAGAGTGATTGAGTGTGTCAGAGAGTGTAAGAGAGTGATAGAGAGTGATAGAGAGTGTCTGAGATTGTCTGAGAGTGTCAGTGAGTGTCAGAGAGTGATAGAGAGTGTCTGAGAGTGTCAGAGAGTGATAGAGAGCCTCTGAGAGTGTCAGAGAGTGTCAGAGAGTGATAGAGAGTGTCAGAGTGTGTCAGAGATTGTCAGAGTGTGTCAGAGTGTGTCAGAGTGTGTCAGAGAGTGTCAGAGAGTGATACAGTGTGACAGAGAGTGTCAGAGAGTGATAGAGCGTGTCAGAGAGTGATAGAGAGTGATAGAGAGTGTCAGAGAGTGATAGAGAGTGACAGAGAGTAATAGAGAGTGATAGAGAGTGTCAGAGAGTGATAGAGAGTGTCAGAGAGTGATAGAGAGTGTCACTGAGTGTCAGAGAGTGATA
Source organism: Heterodontus francisci (assembly GCF_036365525.1). Taxonomy (NCBI): domain Eukaryota; kingdom Metazoa; phylum Chordata; class Chondrichthyes; order Heterodontiformes; family Heterodontidae; genus Heterodontus; species Heterodontus francisci. The sequence continues at coordinate 147,078 of NW_027141906.1, forward strand.
CGGAGTGTGATAGAGTGTGTCTGAGATTGTCACAGTGTGTCAGAGAGTGATTGAGTGTGATGGAGAGTGTCTGAGAGTGTCAGAGAGTGTCAGAGAGTGATAGGGAGAGTCTGAGAGTGTCAGAGAGAGTCAGAGAAAGTCAGAGAGTGATTGAGAGTGTCAGAAACTGATAGAGAGTTTCAGAGAGTGATTGAGTGTGATAGAGAGTGTCTGAGAGTGTCAGAGAGTGTCAGATTGTGTCAGAGAGTGATAGAGAGTGATAGAGAGTGATAGAGTGTGTCAGAGAGTGTCAAAGAGTGATAGAGAGTGTCAGAGAGTGTCAGAGAGTGATAGAGAGTGATTGAGTGTGTCTGAGAGTGTCAGAGAGTGTCAGAGAGTGTCAGAGAGTGCCAGAGAGTGATAGAGAGCGTGTGAGAGTGTCTGAGAGTGACAGAGAATGTCTGAGAGTGTCAGAGTGTGTCAGAGAGTAACAGAGATTGATAGAGAGTGATAGAGAGTGTCTGAGAGTTTCAGAGTGTGTCAGAGAGTGACAGAGAGTGATAGAGAATGTCAGAGAGTGTCATAGAGTAATAGAGAGTGTCAGTGAGTGATAGAGTGTGATTGAGTGTGTCAGAGAGTGTCAGAGAGCGATAGAGAGTGCCTGAGAGTGTCAGAGAGTGATAGAGAGTTATAGAGAGCCTCTGAGATTTTCAGAGAGTGTCAGAGAGTGACAGAGAGTGATAGAGAGTGTCAGAGAGTGTCAGAGAGAGTGTCAGAGTGTGCCAGAGTGTGTCAGAGGGTGTCAGAGTGTGTCAGAGCGTGATGGAGAGTGATAGAGAGTGTCAGAGAGTGCCATAGAATGTCATTGAGTGATAGAGAGTGTCAGAGAGTGTTAAAGAGTGTCAGAGAGTGACAGAGAGTGATAGAGAGTGTCAGAGAGTGTCAGAGAGTGTCAGAGAGTGATAGAGAGTGCCTGAGTGTGTCAGAGAGAGTCAGAGAGTGATTGAGAGTGTCAGAAAGCGATAGAGAGTGATAGAGAGTGATAGAGAGTTTCAGAGTGTGTCATTGTCTGTCAGAGAGTGATAGAGAGTGTCTGAGAGTGTCGGAGAGTGTCAGACAGTGTCAGAGTGTGATAGAGGGTGTCAGAGAATGTCAGAGAGTGATAGAGAGTGTAAGAGAGTGATAGAGAGTGATAGAGAGTGATGGAGAGTGTCAGAGAGTGATAGAGTGTCAGAGAGTGATAGAGAGCCTCTGAGAGTGTCAGAGAGTGTCAGAGAGTGATAGAGAGTGTCAGAGAGTGTCAGAGATTGTCAGAGTGTGTCAGAGTGTGTCAGAGAGTGTCAGAGAGTGATACAGAGTGACAGAGAGTGTCAGAGAGTGATAGAGCGTGTCAGAGAGTGATAGAGAGTGATAGAGAGTGTCAGAGAGTGATAGAGAGTGACAGAGAGTAATAGAGAGTGATAGAGAGTGTCAGAGAGTGTCAGAGAGTGATAGAGAGTGATAGAGAGTGTCAGAGAGTGATAGAGAGTGTCACTGAGTGTCAGAGAGTGATACGGAGTGTGATAGAGTGTGTCTGAGATTGTCACAGTGTGTCAGAGAGTGTCAGAGAGTGATTGAGTGTGATGGAGAGTGTCTGAGAGTGTCAGAGAGTGTCAGAGAGTGATAGGGAGAGTCTGAGAGTGTCAGAGAGTGTCAGAGAAAGTCAGAGAGTGATTGAGAGTGTCAGAAACTGATAGAGAGTTTCAGAGAGTGATTGAGTGTGATAGAGAGTGTCTGAGAGTGTCAGAGAGTGTCAGATTGTGTCAGAGAGTGATAGAGAGTGATAGAGAGTGATAGAGTGTGTCAGAGAGTGTCAAAGAGTGATAGAGAGTGTCAGAGAGTGTCAGAGAGTGATAGAGAGTGATTGAGTGTGTCTGAGAGTGTCAGAGAGTGTCAGAGAGTGTCAGAGAGCGCCAGAGAGTGATAGAGAGCGTGTGAGAGTGTCTGAGAGTGACAGAGAATGTCTGAGAGTGTCAGTGAGTGTCAGAGAGTGATAGAGAGTGTCTGAGCGTGTCAGAGAGTGTCAGAGAGTAACAGAGATTGATAGAGAGTGATAGAGAGTGTCTGAGAGTTTCAGAGTGTGTCAGAGAGTGACAGAAGTGATGGAGAATGTCAGAGAGTGTCATAGAGTAATAGAGAGTGTCAGAGAGTGATAGAGGGTGATTGAGTGTGTCAGAGAGAGTCAGAGAGCGATAGAGAGTGCCTGAGAGTGTCAGAGAGTGATCGAGAGTTATAGAGAGCCTCTGAGATTTTCAGAGAGTGTCAGAGAGTGACAGAGAGTGATAGAGAGTGTCAGAGAGTGTCAGAGAGAGTGTCAGAGTGTGCCAGAGTGTGTCAGAGGGTGTCAGAGTGTGTCAGAGCGTGATGGAGAGTGATAGAGAGTGTCAGAGAGTGCCATAGAATGTCATTGAGTGATAGAGAGTGTCAGAGAGTGTTAAAGAGTGTCAGAGAGTGACAGAGAGTGATAGAGAGTGTCAGAGAGTGTCAGAGAGTGATAGAGAGTGCCTGAGTGTGTCAGAGAGTGTCAGAGAGAGTCAGAGAGTGATTGAGAGTGTCAGAAAGTGATAGAGAGTGATAGAGAGTGATAGAGAGTTTCAGAGTGTGTCATTGTCTGTCAGAGAGTGATAGAGAGTGTCTGAGAGTGTCAGACAGTGTCAGAGTGTGATAGAGAGTGTCAGAGAGTGTCAGAGAGTGATAGAGAGTGTAAGAGAGTGATAGAGAGTGATAGAGAGTGTCAGAGAGTGATAGAGTGTCAGAGAGTGATAGAGAGCCTCTGAGAGTGTCAGAGAGTGTCAGAGAGTGATAGAGCGTGACAGAGAGTGTCAGAGTGTGTCAGAGAGTGACAGAGAGTGACAGAGAGTTTCAGAGAGTGTCATAGAGTGACAGAGAGAGTCAGAGTGTGTCAGAGAGCGACAGAGAGTGTCAGAGAGTGATAGTGAGTGTCAGAGAGTGATAGAGAGTGTCTGAGAGTGACAGAGAGTGTCTGAGAGTGACAGCGAGTGTCTGAGAGTTTCAGTGAGTGTCAGAGTGTGATAGAGAGGGATAGAGAGTGATAGAGAGTTTCAGAGTGTGTCATTGCGTGTTGGAGAGTGTCAGACAGTGTCAGAGTGCGATAGAGAGTGTCAGAGAGTGATAGAGAGTCTAAGAGAGTGATAGAGAGTGATAGAGAGTGTCAGAGAGTGATAGAGAGTGTCAGAGAGTGATAGAGAGTGACAGAGTGTGTCTGAGAGTGTCAGAGAGTGTCAGAGTGTGTCAGAGAGTGATAGAGAGTGATAGAGAGTGTCTGAGAGTGATAGAGAGTGTCAGAGAGTGACAGAGAGTGATAGAGAGAGTCAGAGTGTGTCAGAGAGCGACAGAGAGTGTCAGAGAGTGATAGAGAGTGTCAGAGAGTGATAGAGACTGTCTGAGAGTGTCTGAGAGTGACAGAGAGTGAAAGAGAGTGTCAGAGAGTGATAGAGAGTGACAGAGAGTGTCTGAGAGTGATAGAGAGTGTCAGAGAGTGATAAAGACTGTCTGAGAGTGTCTGAGAGTGACAAAGAGTGAAAGAGAGTGTCAGAGAGTGATAGAGAATGTCAGAGAGTGATAGAGAGTGTCTGAGAGAGACAGAGAGTGTCTGAGAGTGACAGCGAGTGTCTGAGAGTTTCAGTGAGTGTCAGAGTGTGAAAGAGAGTGATAGAGAGTGACAGATTGTTTCAGAGTGTGTCACTGCGTGTTAGAGAGTGTCAGACAGTGTCAGAGAGTGATAGAGAGTGTCGGAGAGTGATGGAGAGTGTCTGAGAGTGTCTGAGAGTGACAGAGAGTGAAAGAGAGTGTCAGAGAGTGATAGTGAGTGACAGAGAGTGTCTGGGAGTGTCAGTTAGTGTCAGAGAGTGTTAGAGAGAGTCAGAGATTGTAAGAGAGTGACAGAGAGTGTCAGAGAGTGATAGAGAGTGATATAGAGCGTCAGAGAGTGTCAAAGAGTGATAGAGAGTGTCAGAGTGTGTCACAGAGTGTCAGAGTGTGTCAGAGAGTGTCAGAGAGTGTCAGAGAGTGCTAGAGAGTGTCTGAGAGTGTCTGAGAGTGTCTGAGAGTGACAGAGAGTGAAAGAGAGTGTCTGAGAGTGTCTGAGAGTGTCAGTGAGTGTCAGAGAGTGATAGAAAGTGTCTGAGAGTGTCAGTGAGTGATAGAGAGCCTCTGAGAGTGTCAGAGAGTGATAGAGAGTGTCAGAGAGTGATAGAGAGTGACAGAGAGTGTCAGAGAGTGATAGAGTGTCAGAGAGTGATAGAGAGTGACAGAGAGTGAAAGAGAGTGTCTGAGAGTGTCAGTGAGTGTCAGAGAGTGATAGAAAGTGTCTGAGAGTGTCAGTGACTGATAGAGAGCGATAGAGAGCCTCTGAGAGTGTCAGAGAGTGATAGAGAGTGTCAGAGAGTGACAGAGAGTGACAGAGAGTGTCAGAGAGTGTCAGAGTGTGTCAGAGAGTGTCAGTGACTGATAGAGAGCGATAGAGAGCCTCTGAGAGTGTCAGAGAGTGATAGAGAGTGTCAGAGAGTGATAGAGAGTGACAGTGAGTGTCTGAGAGTGTCAGAGTGTGTCAGAGAGTGACAGAGAGTGATAGAGAGCCTCTGAGAGTGTCATAGAGCGATATAGAGTGTCAGAGTGTGTCACAGAGTGTCAGAGTGTGTCAGAGAGTGTCAGAGAGTGATAGAGAGTGTCTGAGAGTGTCTGAGTGTGACAGGGAGTGAAAGAGGGTGTCTGAGAGTGTCAGTGAGTGTCAGAGAGTGATAGAAAGTGTCTGAGAGTGTCAGTGAGTGATAGAGAGTGATAGAGAGCCTCTGAGAGTGTCAGAGAGTGATAGAGAGTGTCAGAGAGTGATATAGAGTGTCAGAGAGTGATAGAGAGTGACAGAGAGTGTCTGAGAGTTTCAGAGAGTGTCATAGAGTGACAGAGAGAGTCAGAGTGTGTCAGAGAGCGACAGAGAGTGTCAGAGAGTGATAGAAATAGTCAGAGAGTGATAGAGACTGTCTGAGAGTGTCTGAGAGTGACAGAGAGTGAAAGAGAGTGTCAGAGAGTGATAGTGAGTGACAGAGAGTGTCTGACAGTGTCAGTGAGTGTCAGAGAGTGATAGAGAGTGTCAGAGATTGTAAGAGAGTGGTAGAGAGTGTCAGAGAGTGATAGAGAGTGATATAGAGCGTCAGAGAGTGTGATAGGGTGTGTCAGAGTGTGTCACAGAGTGTCAGAATGTGTCAGAGTGTGATATAGAGTGATAGAGAGTGTCAGAGAGTGTCAGAGAGTGATAGAGAGTGTCTGAGAGTGACAGAGAGAGTCTGAGAGCGTCAGTGAGTGTCAGAGAGGGATAGAGAGTGATAGAGAGCGTCAGAGAGTGACAGTGAGTGTCAGAGAGTGATAGAGAGTGTCTGGGATTGTCAGTGAGTGATAGAGAGTGATAGAGAGCCTCTGAGAGTGTCAGAGAGTGTCAGAGAGTGATAGAGAGTGTCAGAGAGTGATAGAGAGTGACAGAGAGCGTCAGAGAGTGTCAGAGAGGAATAGAGAGTGATAGAGAGCGTCAGAGAGTGTCAGAGAGTGATATAGAGTGATAGAGAGTGTCTGAGAGTGACAGAGAGCGTCTGAGAGTGTCAGTGAGTGTCAGAGAGTGATAGAGAGTGTCAGAGAGTGTCAGAGAGTGATAGAGAGTGTCAGAGAGTGATAGAGAGTGTCAGAGAGTGATAGAGAGTGTCTGAGAATGTCCGAGAGTGATAGAGAGTGTCAGAGAGTGATAGAGAGTTTCTGAGAGTGACAGAGAGTGAGAGAGAGATTCTGAGAGTGTCAGAGAGTGTGAGAGAATGATAGAGAGTGTCAGAGAGTAATAGAGAGTGTCTGAGAATATCAGAGAGTGATAGAGAGTTTCAGAGAGTGACAGAGAGTGTCTGAGAGTGACAGCGAGTGTCTGAGAGTGTCAGTGAGTGTCTGAGAGTGATAGAGAGTGATAGAGAGTGATAGAGAGTATCAGAGTGTGTCATTGAGTGATAGAGAGTGTCAGACAGCGTCAGAGTGTGATAGAGAGTGTCAGAGATTGTAAGAGAGTGATAGAGAGTGATAGAGAGTGTCAGAGAGTGATAGAGTGTCAGAGAGTGTCAGAGAGTGATAGAGAGTGACAGAGAGTGTCTGAGAGTGTCAGAGAGTGTCAGAGTGTGTCAGAGAGTGATAGAGAGTGATAGAGAGTGTCAGAGAGTGTCATAGGGTGATAGAGAGTGTCAGAGTGTGTCAGAGAGTGTCAGAGAGCAATAGAGAGTGTCAGAGAGAGATATAGAGTGTCAGAGAGTGATAGAGAGTGTCTGAGAGTGTCTGAGAGTGTCTGAGAGTGGCAGAGATTGAAAGAGAGTGTCTGAGAGTGTCAGTGAGTGTCAGAGAATGATAGAGAGTGTCTGAGGGTGTCAGTGAGTGATAGAGAGTGATAGAGAGCCTCTGAGAGTGTCAGAGAGTGTCAGAGAGTGATAGAGAGAGTAAGAGACTGATAGAGAGTGACAGAGAGTGTCAGAGAGTGATTGAGAGTGTCAGAGAGTGATAAAGATTGACAGAGAGTGTCTGAGAGTGTCAGAGAGTGTCAGAGAGTGTCAGAGTGTGTCAGAGAGTGACAGAGAGCGAAAGAGAGTGTCAGAGAGTGATAGAGAGAGTCAGAGAGTGATAGAGAGTATCTGAGAGTGTCTGAGAGTGACAGAGAGTGTCTGAGAGTGTCTGAGAGTGTCATAGTGTGATAGAGAGTGATTGAGTGTGTCAGAGAGTGTCAGAGAGCGATAGAGAGTGTCAGAGAGTGATAGAGAGTGTCTGTGTGTGTATGAGAGTGACAGAGAGTGAAATAGAGTGTCAGAGAGTGATAGTGATTGACAGAGAGTGTCTGGGAGCGTCAGTGAGTGTCAGAGAGTGATAGAGAGTGTCAGAGAGTGTCAGAGAGTGATAGAGAGCGTCAGAGAGTGTCATAGAGTGATAGAGAGTGTCAGAGATTGTCACAGTGTGATAGAGAGTGATTGAGTGTGTCAGAGAGTGATAGAGAGTGATTGAGTGTGTCAGAGAGTGTCAGAGAGCGATAGAGAGTGTCAGAGAGAGATAGAGAGTGTCAGAGAGTGATAGAGAGTGTCTGAGAGTGTCAGAGAGTGTCAGAGAGTGATAGAGAGTGTCAGAGAGTGTCATAGAGTGATAGAGAGAGTCAGAGTGTGTCAGAGAGTGATAGAGAGTGATTGAGTGTGTCAGAGAGTGTCAGAGAGCGATAGAGAGTGTCAGAGCGTGATAGAGAGTGTCAGAGAGTGATAGAGAGTGTCTGTGTGTGTCTGAGAGTGACAGAGAGTGAAAGAGAGTGTCAGAGAGTGATAGTGAGTGACAGAGAGTGTCTGGGAGTGTCAGTGAGTGTCAGAGAGTGATAGAGAGTGTCAGAGAGTGTCAGAGAGTGATCGAGAGTGTCAGAGAGTGATAGAGACTGATAGAGAGCGTCAGAGAGTGTCATAGAGTGATAGAGAGTGTCAGAGTGTGTCACAGAGTGTCAGAGTGTGTCAGAGTGTGTCAGAGAGTGATAGAGAGTGTCAGAGTGTGTCAGAGAGTGATAGAGAGTGCCAGAGAGTGATAGAGAGTGTCTGAGAATGTCAGAGAGTGTTAGAGAGTGTCAGAGAGTGATAGAGAGTTTCTGAGAGTGACAGAGGGTGAGAGAGAGATTCTGAGAGTGTCAGAGAGTGATAGAGAGTGATAGAGAGTGTCTGAGAGCGTCAGAGAGCGTCAGAGAGTGTCAGAGAATGATAGAGAGTGTCAGAGAGTGTCAGAGAGTGATAGAGAGTGTCAGAGAGTGATCGAGTGTGTCTGAGAGTTTCAGAGAGTGAGAGAGAGATTCTGAGAGTGTCAGAGAGTGACAGAGAGTGTCTGAGAGTGTCTGAGAGTGTCAGAGAGTGTCAGAGAGTGTCATAGAGTGTTAGAGAGTGTCAGAGTGTGTCAGAGAGTGATACAGAGTGATTGAGTGTGTCAGAGAGTGTCAGAGAGCGATAGAGAGTGTCAGAGAGAGATAGAGAGTGTCAGAGAGTGATAGAGAGTGTCTGAGACTGTCTGAGAGTGACAGAGATTGACAGAGATTGAAATAGATTGTCTGAGAGTGTCAGTGAGTGTCAGAGAGTGATAGAGAGTGTCTGAGAGTGTCAGTGAGTGATAGAGAGTGATAGAGAGCCTCTGAGAGTGTCAGAGAGTGTCAGAGAGTGATAGAGAGTGTCAGAGAGTGAGATAGAGTGACAGAGAGTGTCAGAGAGTGATAGAGAGTGTCAGAGAGTGATAGAAAGTGTCAGAGAGTGAGAGAGAGTGATAGAGAGTGACAGAGAGTGTCAGAGTGTGTCAGAGAGTGACAGAGAGTGACAGAGAGTTTCAGAGAGTATCATAGAGTGATGGAGAGAGTCAGAGTGTGTCAGAGAGCGATAGAGAGTGTCAGAGAGTGATAGAGAGTGTCAGAGAGTGATAGAGAGTGTGTGAGAGTGTCTGAGAGTGACAGAGAGTGAAAGAGAGTGTCAGAGAGTGATAGTAAGTGACAGAGAGTGTCTGACAGTGTCAGTGAGTGTCAGAGAGTGAAAGAGAGTGTCAGAGATTGTAAGAGAGTGATAGAGAGTGTCAGAGAGTGGTAGTGAGTGTCAGAGAGTGATAGATAGTGTCAGAGAGTGATAGAGAGTGACAGAGAGTGTCTGAGAGTGTCTGAGAGTATCAGAGAGTGTCAGAGTGTGTCAGAGAGTGACAGAGAGTGATAGAGAGTTTCAGAGAGTGTCATAGAGTGATAGAGAGAGTCAGAGTGTGTCAGGAGCGATAGAGAGTGTCAGAGAGTGATAGAGAGTGTCAGAGAGTGATAGAGAGTGATAGAGTGCGTCAGAGAGTGTCATAGAGTGATAGAGAGTGTCAGAGTGTGTCACAGAGTGTCAGATTGTGTCAGAGTGTGTCAGAGAGTGACAGAGAGTGTCAGAGAGTGTCAGAGAGTGACAGAGAGAGTCTGAGAGTGTCAGTGAGTGTCTGAGAGTGACAGAGAGTGTCTGAGAGTATCAGTGAGAGTCAGAGAGTGATAGAGAGTGTCTGAGATTGTCAGAGAGTGATAGAGAGTGATAGAGAGCCTCTGATAGTGTCAGAGAGTGTCAGAGAGTGATAGAGAGTGTCAGAGAGTGATAGAGAGTGACAGAGAGTGTCTGAGAGTGTCTGAGAGTGTCAGAGAGTGTCAGAGTGTGTCAGAGAGTGACAGAGAGTGATAGAGAGTTTCAGAGAGTGTCATAGAGTGATGGAGAGATTCAGAGTGTGTCAGGAGCGATAGAGAGTGTCAGAGAGTGATAGAGCGTGTCAGAGAGTGATAGAGAGTGTCAGAGAGTGATAGAGAGTGTCAGAGAGTGACAGAGAGTGAAAGAGAGTGTCAGAGAGTGATAGTGAGTGACAGAGAGTGTCTGACAGTGTCAGTGAGTGTCAGAGAGTGAAAGAAAGTGTCAGAGATTGTAAGAGAGTGAGAGAGAGTGTCAGAGAGTGATAGAGAGTGATAGAGTGCGTCAGAGAGTGTCATAGAGTGATAGAGAGTGTCAGAGTGTGTCACAGAGTGTCAGATTGTGTCAGAGTGTGTCAGAGAGTGATAGAGAGTGTCAGAGAGTGTCAGAGAGTGATAGAGACTGTCTGAGAGTGACAGAGAGAGTCTGAGATTGTCAGTGAGTGTCTGAGAGTGACAGAGAGCGTCTGAGAGTGTCAGTGAGAGTCAGAGAGTGATAGAGAATGTCTGAGATTGTCAGTGAGTGATAGAGCGTGATAGAGAGCCTCTGAGAGTGTCAGAGAGTGTCAGAGAGTGATAGAGAGTGTCAGAGAGTGATAGAGAGTGACAGAGAGTGTCAGAGAGTTATCGAGAGTGTCAGAGAGTGATAGAGAGTGTCAGAGAGTGATGGAGAGTGACAGAGAGTGTCAGAAAGTGTCAGAGTGTGTCAGAGAGTGACAGAGAGTAATAGAGTGTGTCAGAGAGTGTCAGAGAGCGATAGACAGTGTCAGAGAGTGATAGAGAGTGTCAGAGAGTGATAGAGAGTGTCTGAGAGTGACAGAGAGTGAAAGAGAGTGTCAGAGAGTGATAGAGAGTGTCAGAGAGTGATAGAGAGTGACAGAGAGTGTCAGAGAGTTATCGAGAGTGTCAGAGAGTGATAGAGAGTGTCAGAGAGTGATAGAGAGTGTCATAGAGTGATAGAAAGAGTCAGAGTGTGTCAGGGAGTGATAGAGAGTGATTGAGTGTGTCAGAGAGTGTCAGAGAGCGATAGACAGTGTCAGAGAGTGATAGAGAGTGTCAGAGAGTGATAGAGAGTGTCTGAGAGTGACAGAGAGTGAAAGAGAGTGTCTGAGAGTGTCAGTGAGTGTCAGAGAGTGACAGAGAGTGTCTGAGAGTGTCAGTGAGTGATAGAGAGTGATAGAAAGACTCTGAGAGTGTCAGATAGATTCATAGAGTGATAGAGAGTGTCAGAGAGTGATAGTGAGTGACAGAGAGTGTCTGAGAGTGTCAGAGAGTGTCAGAGAGTGATAGAGAGTGTCAGAGAGTGAAAGAAAGTGACAGAGAGTGAAAGAGAGTGACAGAGAGTGTCAGAGAGTGATAGAGAGTGTCAGAGAGTGATAGAAAGTGTCAGAGAGTGATAGAGAGTGACAGAGAGTTTCTGAGAGTGTCTGAGAGTGTCAGAGAGTGTCAGAGTGTGTCAGAGAGTGACAGAGAGTGACAGAGAGTTTCAGAGAGTGTCATAGAGTGATGGAGAGAGTCAGAGTGTGTCAGAGAGCGATAGAGAGTGTCACAGAGTGATAGAGAGTGATAGAGAGTGATAGAGAGTGTGTGAGAGTGTCTGAGAGTGACAGAGAGTGAAAGAGAGTGTCAGAGAGTGATAGTAAGTGACAGAGAGTGCCTGACAGTGTCAGTGATTGTCAGAGAGTGAAAGAGAGTGTCAGAGATTGTAAGAGAGTGATAGAGAGTGTCAGAGAGTGTTAGAGAGTGATAGAGAGTGTCAGAGTGTGTCACAGAGTGTCAGATTGTGTCAGAGTGTGTCAGAGAGTGATAGAGAGTGTCAGAGAGTGTCAGAGAGTGATAGAGACTGTCTGAGAGTGACAGAGAGAGTCTGAGAGTGTCAGTGAGTGTCTGAGAGTGACAGAGAGCGTCTGAGAGTGTCAGTGAGTGTCAGAGAGTGATAGAGAGTGACAGAGAGTGTCAGTGAGTGATAGAGAGTGATAGAGAGCCTCTGAGAGTGTCAGAGAGTGTCAGAGAGTGATAGAGAGTGTCTGAGAGTGTCAGTGAGTGATAGAGAGTGATAGAGAGCCTCTGAGAGTGTCAGAGAGTGTCAGAGAGTGATAGAGAGTATCAGAGAGTGATAGTGAGTGACAGAGAGGGTCTGAGAGTGTCAGTGAGTGTCAGAGAGTGATAGAGAGTGTCTGAGAGTGTCCGAGAGTGATAGAGAGTGATAGAGAGTGTCAGAGAGTGTCTGGGATTGTCAGTGAGTGATAGAGAGAGTGACAGAGAGTGTCTGAGAGTGACAGAGAGTGTCTGAGTGTGTCAGTGAGTGCGAGAGAGTGTCAGAGAGTGATAGAGATTGTCCGAGAGTGATAGAGAGTGTCAGAGAGTGATAGAGAGTGACAGAGGGTGTCTGAGAGTGTCAGAGAGTGTCAGAGTGTGTCAGAGAGTGACAGAGAGTGATAGAGAGTGACAGAGAGTGTCATAGAGTGATAGAGATTGTCAGAGAGTGTCAGAGAGTGATAGAGAGTGATTGAGTGTGTCAGAGAGTGTAAGAGAGTGATAGAGAGTGTCTGAGATTGTCTGAGAGTGACAGAGAGTGACAGAGAATGTCTGAGAGTGTCAGTGAGTGTCAGAGAGCGATAGAGAGTGTCTGAGAGTGTCAGAGAGTGATAGAGAGTGATAGAGAGTGTCAGAGAGTGTCTGGGATTGTCAGTGAGTGATAGAGAGAGTGACAGAGAGTGTCTGAGAGTGACAGAGAGTGTCTGAGTGTGTCAGTGAGTGCGAGAGAGTGTCAGAGAGTGATAGAGATTGTCCGAGAGTGATAGAGAGTGTCAGAGAGTGATAGAGAGTGACAGAAGGTGTCTGAGAGTGTCAGAGAGTGTCAGAGTGTGTCAGAGAGTGACAGAGAGTGATAGAGAGTGACAGAGAGTGTCATAGAGTGATAGAGATTGTCAGAGAGTGTCAGAGAGTGATAGAGAGTGATTGAGTGTGTCAGAGAGTGTAAGAGAGTGATAGAGAGTGTCTGAGATTGTCTGAGAGTGACAGAGAGTGACAGAGAATGTCTGAGAGTGTCAGTGAGTGTCAGAGAGCGATAGAGAGTGTCTGAGAGTGTCAGAGAGTGATAGAGAGTGTCAGAGAGTGTCAGAGATTGTCAGAGAGTGTCAGAGTGTGTCAGAGAGTGTCAGAGAGTGATACAGAGTGACAGAGAGTGTCAGAGAGTGATAGAGCGTGTCAGAGAGTGATAGAGAGTGATAGAGAGTGTCAGAGAGTGATAGAGAGTGACAGAGAGTAATAGAGAGTGATAGAGAGTGTCAGAGAGTGTCAGAGAGTGATATAGAGTGTCAGAGAGTGATAGAGAGTGATAGAGAGTGTCAGAGAGTGTCATAGAGTGATAGAGAGTGTCAGAGTGTGTCAGAGAGTGATAGACAGTGATTGAGTGTGTCAGACAGTGTCAGAGAGCGATAGAGAGTGTCAGAGAGAGATAGAGAGTGTCAGTGTGATCGATAGTGTCTGAGAGTGTCAGAGAGTGTCATAGAGTGATAGAGAGTGTCAGAGTGTGTCAGAGAGTGATAGACAGTGATTGAGTGTGTCAGACAGTGTCAGAGAGCGATAGATAGTGTCAGAGAGAGATAGAGAGTGTCAGAGTGATAGAGAGTGTCTGAGAGTGTCTGAGAGTGACAGAGAGTGAAAGAGAGTGTCTGAGAGTGTCAGTGAGTGTCAGAGAGTGATAGAGAGTGACAGAGAGTGTCTGAGAGTGATAGAGAGTGACAGAGAGTGTCTGAGAGTGTCAGAGAGTGTCAGAGAGTGTCATAGAGTGATAGAGAGAGTCAGAGTGTGTCAGAGAGCGATAGAGAGTGTCAGAGAGTGTCAGAGAGTGTCAGTGAGTGACAGAGAGTGATAGAGAGTGTCAGAGAGTGATAGAGAGTGTCAGAGAGAGTGTCAGAGTGTGCCAGAGTGTGCCAGAGTGTGTCAGAGGGTGTCAGAGTGTGTCAGAGCGTGATGGAGAGTGATAGAGAGTGTCAGAGAGTGCTATAGAATGTCATTGAGTGATAGAGAGTGTCAGAGAGTGTTAAAGAGTGTCAGAGAGTGATAGAGAGTGATAGAGAGTGTCAGAGAGTGTCAGAGAGCGATAGAGAGTGTCGGAGAGTGATAGAGAGTGTCGGAGAGTGATAGAGAGTGTCAGAGAGTGATAGAGAGTGTCACAGAGTGTCAGAGAGTGATACGGAGTGTGATAGAGCGTGTCTGTGAGTGTCAGAGTGTGTCAGAGAGTGTCAGAGAGTGATAGAGAGTGTCAGAGAGTGTCAGAGAGTGTCAGAGAGTGTCAGAGAGTGATAGAGAGTGCCTGAGTGTGTCAGAGAGTGTCAGAGAGTATCAGAGAGAGTCAGAGTGTGATAGAGAGTGTCAGAGAGTGATAGAGAGTGATAGAGAGTGTACGAGAGTGAAAGAGATTGATAGAGAGCGTCAGAGAGTGATAGAGTGTCAGAGAGTGATAGAGAGTGACAGAGAGTGTCTGAGAGTGTCAGAGAGTGTCAGAGTCTGTCAGAGAGTGATAGAGAGTGAGAGAGAGTGTTGAGAGTGTCAGAAAGTGATAGAGAGTGATCGAGATTGATAGAGAGTTTCAGAGTGTGTCATTGTCTGTCAGAGAGTGATAGAGAGTGTCTGAGAGTGTCAGAGAGTGTCAGACAGTGTCAGAGTGTGATAGAGAGTGTCAGAGATTGATAGAGAGTGATAGAGAGTGTACGAGAGTGTCAGAGAGTGATAGAGAGTGTCAGAGAGAGATAGAGAGTGTCAGAGTGATAGAGAGTGTCTGAGAGTGTCTGAGAGTGACAGAGAGTGTCTGAGTGTGTCAGTGAGTGCGAGAGAGTGTCAGAGAGTGATAGAGATTGTCCGAGAGTGATAGAGAGTGTCAGTGAGTGATAGAGAGTGATTGAGTGTGTCAGAGAGTGTCAGAGAGCGATAGAGAGTGTCAGAGAGAGATAGAGAGTGTCAGAGTGATAGAGAGTGTCTGAGAGTGTCTGAGAGTGACAGAGAGTGTCTGAGTGTGTCAGTGAGTGCGAGAGAGTGTCAGAGAGTGATAGAGATTGTCCGAGAGTGATAGAGAGTGTCAGAGAGTGATAGAGAGTGACAGAGGGTGTCTGAGAGTGTCAGAGAGTGTCAGAGTGTGTCAGAGAGTGACAGAGAGTGATAGAGAGTGACAGAGAGTGTCATAGAGTGATAGAGATTGTCAGAGAGTGATAGAGAGTGATTGAGTGTGTCAGAGAGTGTAAGAGAGTGATAGAGAGTGTCTGAGATTGTCTGAGAGTGACAGAGAGTGACAGAGAATGTCTGAGAGTGTCAGTGAGTGTCAGAGAGCGATAGAGAGTGTCTGAGAGTGTCAGAGAGTGATAGAGAGTGTCAGAGAGTGTCAGAGATTGTCAGAGAGTGTCAGAGTGTGTCAGAGAGTGTCAGAGAGTGATACAGAGTGACAGAGAGTGTCAGAGAGTGATAGAGCGTGTCAGAGAGTGATAGAGAGTGATAGAGAGTGTCAGAGAGTGATAGAGAGTGACAGAGAGTAATAGAGAGTGATAGAGAGTGTCAGAGAGTGTCAGAGAGTGATATAGAGTGTCAGAGAGTGATAGAGAGTGATAGAGAGTGTCAGAGAGTGTCATAGAGTGATAGAGAGTGTCAGAGTGTGTCAGAGAGTGATAGACAGTGATTGAGTGTGTCAGACAGTGTCAGAGAGCGATAGAGAGTGTCAGAGAGAGATAGAGAGTGTCAGAGTGATAGAGAGTGTCTGAGAGTGTCTGAGAGTGACAGAGAGTGTCTGAGTGTGTCAGTGAGTGCGAGAGAGTGTCAGAGAGTGATAGAGATTGTCCGAGAGTGATAGAGAGTGTCAGAGAGTGATAGAGAGTGATTGAGTGTGTCAGAGAGTGTCAGAGAGCGATAGAGAGTGTCAGAGAGAGATAGAGAGTGTCAGAGTGATAGAGAGTGTCTGAGAGTGTCTGAGAGTGACAGAGAGTGTCTGAGTGTGTCAGTGAGTGCGAGAGAGTGTCAGAGAGTGATAGAGATTGTCCGAGAGTGATAGAGAGTGTCAGAGAGTGATAGAGAGTGACAGAGGGTGTCTGAGAGTGACAGAGAGTGTCTGAGTGTGTCAGTGAGTGCGAGAGAGTGTCAGAGAGTGATAGAGATTGTCCGAGAGTGATAGAGAGTGTCAGAGAGTGATAGAGAGTGACAGAGGGTGTCTGAGAGTGTCAGAGAGTGTCAGAGTGTGTCAGAGAGTGACAGAGAGTGATAGAGAGTGACAGAGAGTGTCATAGAGTGATAGAGATTGTCAGAGAGTGTCAGAGAGTGATAGAGAGTGATTGAGTGTGTCAGAGAGTGTAAGAGAGTGATAGAGAGTGTCTGAGATTGTCTGAGAGTGACAGAGAGTGACAGAGAATGTCTGAGAGTGTCAGTGAGTGTCAGAGAGCGATAGAGAGTGTCTGAGAGTGTCAGAGAGTGATAGAGAGTGTCAGAGAGTGTCAGAGATTGTCAGAGAGTGTCAGAGTGTGTCAGAGAGTGTCAGAGAGTGATACAGAGTGACAGAGAGTGTCAGAGAGTGATAGAGCGTGTCAGAGAGTGATAGAGAGTGATAGAGAGTGTCAGAGAGTGATAGAGAGTGACAGAGAGTAATAGAGAGTGATAGAGAGTGTCAGAGAGTGTCAGAGAGTGTCAGTGAGTGATAGAGAGTGATAGAGAGTGTCAGAGAGAGTGTCAGAGTGTGCCAGAGTGTGCCAGAGTGTGTCAGAGGGTGTCAGAGTGTGTCAGAGCGTGATGGAGAGTGATAGAGAGTGTCAGAGAGTGCCATAGAATGTCATTGAGTGATAGAGAGTGTCAGAGAGTGTTAAAGAGTGTCAGAGAGTGATAGAGAGTGATAGAGAGTGTCAGAGAGTGTCAGAGAGCGATAGAGAGTGTCGGAGAGTGATAGAGAGTGTCAGAGAGTGATAGAGAGTGTCACAGAGTGTCAGAGAGTGATACGGAGTGTGATAGAGCGTGTCTGTGAGTGTCAGAGTGTGTCAGAGAGTGTCAGAGAGTGATAGAGAGTGTCAGAGAGTGTCAGAGAGTGTCAGAGAGTGTCAGAGAGTGATAGAGAGTGCCTGAGTGTGTCAGAGAGTGTCAGAGAGTATCAGAGAGAGTCAGAGTGTGATAGAGAGTGTCAGAGAGTGATAGAGAGTGATAGAGAGTGTACGAGAGTGAAAGAGATTGATAGAGAGCGTCAGAGAGTGATAGAGTGTCAGAGAGTGATAGAGAGTGACAGAGAGTGTCAGAGAGTGTCAGAGTCTGTCAGAGAGTGATAGAGAGTGAGAGAGAGTGTTGAGAGTGTCAGAAAGTGATAGAGAGTGATCGAGATTGATAGAGAGTTTCAGAGTGTGTCATTGTCTGTCAGAGAGTGATAGAGAGTGTCTGAGAGTGTCAGAGAGTGTCAGACAGTGTCAGAGTGTGATAGAGAGTGTCAGAGATTGATAGAGAGTGATAGAGAGTGTACGAGAGTGAAAGAGATTGATATAGAGCGTCAGAGAGTGATAGAGTGTCAGAGAGTGATAGAGAGTGACAGAGAGTGTCTGAGAGTGTCAGAGAGTGTCAGAGTCTGTCAGAGAGTGATAGAGAGTGAGAGAGAGTGTCAGAGAGTGTCATAGAGTGATAGAGAGTGTCAGAGTGTGTCAGAGAGTGATAGAGAGTGATTGAGTGTGTCAGAGAGTGTCAGAGAGCGATAGAGAGTGTCAGAGAGAGATAGAGAGTGTCAGAGTGATAGAGAGTGTCTGAGAGTGTCTGAGAGTGACAGAGAGCGAAAGAGAGTGTCTGAGGGTGTCAGTGAGTGTCAGAGAGTGATAGAGAGTGTCTGAGAGTGTCAGTGAGCGATAGAGAGTGATAGAGAGCCTCTGAGAGTGTCAGAGAGTGTCAGAGAGTGATAGAGAGTGTCAGAGAGTGATAGAGAGTGTCAGAGAGTGACAGAGAGTGTCAGAGAGTGATAGAGAGTGACAGAGAGTGTCTGAGAGTGTCAGAGAGTGTCAGAGTGTGTCAGAGAGTGACAGAGAGTGATAGAGAGTGTCAGAGAGTGTCATAGAGTGATAGAGGGAGTCAAAGTGTGTCAGAGAGTGATAGAGAGTGATTGACTGTGTCAGAGAGTTTCAGAGAGTGATAGAGAGTGTCAGAGAGTGATAGAGAGTGTCAGAGTGTGATAGAGAGTGTCTGAGAGTGTTTGAGAGTGACACAGAGTGAAAGAGAGTGTCTGAGAGTGTCAGAGAGTGATAGAGAGTGATAGAGAGCCTCTGAGAGTGCCAGAGAGTGTCAGAGAGTGAGAGAGAGTGTCAGAGAGTGTCAGAGAGTGTCAGAGTGTGTCAGAGAGTGTCAGAGAGTGATACAGAGTGATAGAGAGTGTCAGAGAGTGACAGATCGTGTCAGAGAGCGATAGAGAGTGATAGAGATTGTCAGAGAGTGATCGAGAGTGATAGAGAGTATCAGAGAGTGATAGAGATTGTCAGAGAGTGTCAGAGAGTGATACGGAGTGTGATAGAGTGTGTCTGAGATTGTCACAGTGTGTCAGAGAGTGTCAGAGAGTGATAGAGTGTGATAGAGTGTGTCTGAGAGTGTCAGAGAGTGTCAGAGAGTGTCAGAGAGTGATAGAGAGTGTCTGAGAGTGTCAGAGAGTGTCAGAGAGTGTCAGAGAGTGTCAGAGAAAGTCAGAGAGTGATTGAGAGTGTCAGAAAGTGATAGAGAGTTTCAGAGAGTGATATAGAGTGACAGAGAGTGTCTGAGAGTGTCAGAGAGTGTCAGTTGGTGTCAGAGAGTGATAGAGAGTGATAGAGTGTGTCAGAGAGTGATAGAGAGTGATTGAGGGTGTCTGAGAGTGTCAGAGAGTGTCAGAGAGTGC
Source organism: Heterodontus francisci (assembly GCF_036365525.1). NCBI lineage: Eukaryota > Metazoa > Chordata > Chondrichthyes > Heterodontiformes > Heterodontidae > Heterodontus > Heterodontus francisci. The sequence goes on from NW_027141906.1 coordinate 165,197, forward strand.
CAGAGAGTGATAGAGACTGTCTGAGAATGTCTGAGAGTGACAGAGAATGTCTGAGAGTGTCAGTGAGTGTCAGAGAGTGATAGAGAGTGTCTGAGCGTGTCAGAGAGTGTCAGAGAGTATCAGAGATTGATAGAGAGTGACAGAGAGTGTCTGAGAGTGTCAGAGTGTGTCAGAGAGTGATAGAGAGTGTCAGAGAGTGAGAGAGAGTGTCTGAGATTATCAGAGAGTGACAGAGAGTGTCAGAGAGCGAAAGAGAGTGTCAGAGGGTGATAGAGAGTGTCAGAGAGTGATAGAGAGAGTTTGAGAGTGTCTGAGAGAGTCGGAGAGTGACAGAGAGTGTCTGAGAGTGACAGAGAGTGTCTGGGAGTGTCAGAGAGTGATAGAGAGTGTCAGAGAGTGATAGAGAGTGACAGAGAGTGTCAGAGACTGTCAGAGAGTGTCTGAGAGTGACAGAGAGTGTCTGAGTGTGTCAGTGAGTGCGAGAGAGTGTCAGAGAGTGATAGAGATTGTCCGAGAGTGATAGAGAGTGTCAGAGAGTGATAGAGAGTGACAGAGGGTGTCTGAGAGTGTCAGAGAGTGTCAGAGTGTGTCAGAGAGTGACAGAGAGTGATAGAGAGTGACAGAGAGTGTCATAGAGTGATAGAGAGTGTCTGAGAGTGATAGAGAGTGATTGAGTGTGTCAGAGAGTGTAAGAGAGTGATAGAGAGTGATAGACAGTGACAGAGAGTGTCAGAGACTGTCAGAGAGTGTCAGAGTGTGTCAGAGAGTGACAGAGAGTGACAGAGAGTGTCTGAGAGTGACAGAGAGTGTCTGGGAGTGTCAGAGAGTGATAGAGAGTGTCAGAGAGTGATAGAGAGTGACAGAGAGTGTCAGAGACAGTCAGAGAGTGTCAGAGTGTGTCAGAGAGTGACAGAGAGTGAGAGAGAGTGTCAGAGAGTGTCATAGAGTGATAGAGAGTGTCAGAGAGTGTAAGAAAGCGATAGAGAGTGATAGAGACTGTCGGAGAGTGTCTGAGAGTGACAGAGAGTGACAGACAATGTCTGAGAGTGTCAGTGAGTGTTAGAGAGTGATAGAGAGTGTCTGAGAGTGTCAGAGAGTGATAGAGAGTGATAGAGAGTGTCAGAGAGTGTCTGGGATTGTCAGTGAGTGATAAAGAGAGTGACAGAGAGTGTCTGAGAATGACAGAGAGTGTCTGAGTGTGTCAGTGAGTGCGAGAGAGTGTCAGAGAGTGATAGAGATTGTCCGAGAGTGATAAAGAGTGTCAGAGAGTGATAGAGAGTGACAGAGGGTGTCTGAGAGTGTCAGAGAGTGTCAGAGTGTATCAGAGAGGGACAGAGAGTGTCATAGAGTGATAGAGAGTGTCAGAGAGTGTCAGAGAGTGATAGAGAGTGATTGAGTGTGTCAGAGAGTGTAAGAGAGTGATAGAGAGTGTCTGAGATTGTCTGAGAGTGACAGAGAATGTCTGAGAGTGTCAGTGAGTGTCAGAGAGTGATAGAGAGTGTCTGAGAGTGTCAGAGAGTGATAGAGAGCCTCTGAGAGTGTCAGAGAGTGTCAGAGACTGATAGAGAGTGTCAGAGAGTGTCAGAGATTGTCAGAGTGTGTCAGAGTGTGTCAGAGAGTGTCAGAGAGTGATACAGAGTGACAGAGAGTGTCAGAGAGTGATAGAGCGTGTCAGAGAGTGATAGAGAGTGATAGAGAGCGTCAGAGAGTGATAGAGAGTGACAGAGTGTAATAGAGAGTGATAGAGAGTGTCAGAGAGTGATAGAGAGTGATAGAGAGTGTCAGAGAGTGATAGAGAGTGATAGAGAGTGTCAGAGAGTGTCATATAGTGATAGAGAGTGTCAGAGTGTGTCAGAGCGTGATAGACAGTGATTGAGTGTGTCAGACAGTGTCAGAGAGCGATAGAGAGTGTCAGAGAGAGATAGAGAGTGTCAGAGTGATAGAGAGTGTCTGAGAGTGACAGAGAGTGAAAGAGAGAGTCTGAGAGTGTCAGTGAGTGTCAGAGAGTGATAGAGAGTGACAGAGAGTGTCTGAGAGTGATAGAGAGTGACAGAGAGTGTCTGAGAGAGTCAGAGAGTGTCAGTGTGTGTCAGAGAGTGACAGAGAGTGATAGAGAGTGTCAGAGAGTGTCATAGAGTGATAGAGAGCTTCAGAGTGTGTCAGAGAGCGATAGAGAGTGTCAGAGAGTGATAGAAAGTGTCAGAGAGTGATAGAGAGTGTCTGAGAGTGTTTGAGAGTGACACAGAGTGAAAGAGAGTGTCTGAGAGTGTCAGTGAGTGTCAGAGAGTGATAGAGAGTGTCTGAGAGTGTCAGTGAGTGATAGAGTGTGATAGAGAGCCTCTGAGGGTTTCAGAGAGATTCAGAGAGTGATAGAGAGTATCAGAGAGTGATAGTGAGTGACAGTGGGGGTCTGAGAGTGTCAGTGAGTGTCAGAGAGTGATAGAGAGTGTCAGAGTGTAAGAGAGTGATAGAGAGTGTCAGAAAGTGATAGAGAGTGTCAGAGTGTGTCACAGAGTGTCTGAGTGTGTCAGAGAGTGTCAGAGAGTGACAGAGAGTGTCAGAGAGTGATAGAGAGTGTCAGAGAGTGAAAGAGAGTGACAGAGAGTGTCTGAGAGTGTCAGAGAGTGTCAGAGTCTGTCAGAGAGTGATAGAGAGTGTCAGAGTGGTAGAGTGTGTCTGAGAGTGTCTGAAAGTGTCAGAGAGTGATGGAGAGAGATAGAGAGAGATAGAGAGTGTCAGAGTGTGATAGAGAGAGATGGAGAGTTTCAGAGAGTGATAGAGAGTGTCTGAGAGTGTCCGAGAGTGTCAAACAGTGATTGAGAGTGATTGAGAATGATTGAGAGTGATCGAGTGTCAGAGAGTGATGGAGAGTGTAAGAGAGTGATAGAGAGTGTCATAGATTGATAGAGAGTGTCAGAGTGTGTCAGAGAGTGATATAGAGTGATTGAGTGTGTCAGAGAGTGTCAGAGAGCGATAGAGAGTGTCAGAGAGAGATAGAGAGTGTCAGAGTGATAGAGAGTGTCTGAGAGTTTCTGAGAGTGTCTGAGAGTGACAGAGAGTGAAAGAGAGTGTCTGAGAGTGTCAGTGAGTGTCAGAGAGTGATAGAGAGTGACTGAGAGTGTCAGTGAGCGATAGAGAGTGATAGAGAGCCTCTGAGAGTGTCAGAGAGTGTCAGAGAGTGATAGAGAGTGTCAGAGAGTGACAGAGAGTGTCAGAGAGTGATAGAGAGTGACAGAGAGTGTCTGAGAGTGTCAGAGAGTGTCAGAGTATGTCAGAGAGTGACAGAGAGTGATAGAGAGTGTCAGAGAGTGTCATCGAGTGATAGAGAGAGTCAGAGTGTGTCAGAGAGTGATAGAGAGTGATTGACTGTGTCAGAGAGTGTCAGAGAGCGATAGAGAGTGTCAGAGAGTGATAGAGAGTGTCAGAGAGTGATAGAGAGTGTCTGAGAGTGTTTGAGACTGACACAGAGTGAAAGAGAGTGTCTGAGAGTGTCAGTGAGTGTCAGAGAGTGATAGAGAGTGTCTGAGCGTGTCAGTGAGTGATAGAGTGTGATAGAGAGCCTCTGAGGGTGTCAGAGAGATTCAGAGAGTGATAGAGAGTATCAGAGAGTGATAGTGAGTGACAGAGAGGGTCTGAGAGTGTCAGTGAGTGTCAGCGAGTGATAGAGAGTGTCAGAGTGCAAGAGAGTGATAGAGAGTGTCAGAAAGTGACAGAGAGTGTCAGAGTGTGTCACAGAATGTCTGAGTGTGTCAGAGAGTGTCAGAGAGTGACAGAGAGTGTCAGAGAGTGATAGAGAGTGTCAGAGAGTGATAGAGAGTGACAGAGAGTGACAGAGAGTGTCAGAGTGTGTCAGAGAGTGACAGAGAGTGATAGAGAGTGTCAGAGAGTGTCATAGAGTGATAGAGAGAGTCAGAGTGTGTCAGAGAGTGATAGAGAGTGATTGAGTGTGTCAGAGAGTGTCAGAGAGCGATAGAGAGTGTCAGAGAGTGATAGAGAGTGTCAGAGAGTGATAGAGAGTGTCTGAGAGTATCTGAGAGTGACAGAGAGTGAAAGAGAGTGTCTGAGTATGTCAGTGAGTGTAAGAGAGTGATAGAGAGTGTCTGAGTGTGCCAGAGAGTGTCAGAGAGTGATAGAGAGTGTCCGAGAGTGTCAGAGAGTGTCCGAGAGTGATACAGATTGATAGAGAGTGTCTGAGAGCGTCGGAGAGTATCAGAGAGTGTCAGAGAGTGTCAGAGAGTGCCAGAGAGTGATAGAGTGTGTCTGAGAATGTCAGTGAGTGTCAGAGAGTGATAGAGAGTGTCTGAGTGTGCCAGAGAGCGTCAGAGAGTGTTAGAGAGTGTTGCAGAGTGTTAGAGAGTGTCTGAGAGCGTCAGAGAGCGTCAGAGAGTGATAGAGAGTGATTGAGTGTGTCAGAGAGTGTAAGAGAGTGATAGAGAGTGTCTGAGATTGTCTGAGAGTGACAGAGAATGACAGAGAATGTCTGAGAGTGTCAGTGAGTGTCAGAGAGTGATAGAGCGTGTCTGAGAGTGTCAGAGAGTGAAAGAGAGCCTCTGAGAGTGTCAGAGAGTGTCAGAGAGTGATAGAGAGTGTCAGAGAGTGTCAGAGATTGTCAGAGTGTGTCAGAGTGTGTCAGAGAGTGTCAGAGAGTGATACAGAGTGACAGAGAATGTCAGAGAGTGATAGAGCGTGTCAGAGAGTGATAGAGAGTAATAGAGAGTGTCAGAGAGTGATAGAGAGTGACAGAGAGTAATAGAGGGTGATAGAGAGTGTCAGAGAGTGTCAGAGAGTGATAGAGAGTGATAGAGAGTGATAGAGAGTGTCAGAGAGTGATAGAGAGTGTCACTGAGTGTCAGAGAGTGATACGGAGTGTGATAGAGTGTGTCTGAGATTGTCACAGTGTGTCAGAGAGCGTCAGTGAGTGTCAGAGAGTGATAGGGAGAGTCTGAGAGTGTCAGAGAGTGTCAGAGAAAGTCAGAGAGTGATTGAGAGTGTCAGAAACTGATAGAGAGTTTCAGAGAGTGATTGAGTGTGATGGAGAGTGTCTGAGAGTGTCAGAGAGTGTCAGAGAGTGATAGGGAGAGTCTGAGAGTGTCAGAGAGTGTCAGAGAAAGTCAGAGAGTGATTGAGAGTGTCAGAAACTGATAGAGAGTTTCAGAGAGTGATTGAGTGTGATAGAGACTGTCTGAGAGTGTCAGAGAGTGTCAGATTGTGTCAGAGAGTGATAGAGAGTGATAGAGCGTGTCAGAGAGTGTCAAAGAGTGATAGAGAGTGTCAGAGAGTGTCAGAGAGTGATAGAGAGTGATTGAGTGTGTCTGAGAGTGTCAGAGAGTGTCAGAGAGTGTCAGAGAGTGCCAGAGAGTGATAGAGAGCGTGTGAGAGTGTCTGAGAGTGACAGAGAATGTCTGAGAGTGTCAGTGAGTGTCAGAGAGTGATAGAGAGTGTCTGAGCGTGTCAGAGAGTGTCAGAGAGTAACAGAGCTTGATAGAGAGTGATAGAGAGTGTCTGAGAGTTTCAGAGAGTGTCAGAGAGTGACAGAAAGTGATGGAGAATGTCAGAGAGTGTCATAGAGTAATAGAGAGTGTCAGAGAGTGATAGAGGGTGATTGAGTGTGTCAGAGAGTGTCAGAGAGCGATAGAGAGTGCCTGAGAGTGTCAGAGAGTGATAGAGAGTTATAGAGAGCCTCTGAGATTTTCAGAGAGTGTCAGAGAGTGACAGAGAGTGATAGAGAGTGTCAGAGAGTGTCAGAGAGAGTGTCAGAGTGTGCCAGAGTGTGTCAGAGGGTGTCAGAGTGTGTCAGAGCGTGATGGAGAGTGATAGAGAGTGTCAGAGAGAGCCATAGAATGTCATTGAGTGATAGAGAGTGTCAGAGAGTGTTAAAGAGTGTCAGAGAGTGACAGAGAGTGATAGAGAGTGTCAGAGAGTGTCAGAGAGTGTCAGAGAGTGATAGAGAGTGCCTGAGTGTGTCAGAGAGTGTCAGAGAGAGTCAGAGAGTGATTGAGAGTGTCAGAAAGTGATAGAGAGTGATAGAGAGTGATAGAGAGTTTCAGAGTGTGTCATTGTCTGTCAGAGAGTGATAGAGAGTGTCTGAGAGTGTCGGAGAGTGTCAGACAGTGTCAGAGTGTGATAGAGAGTGTCAGAGAGAGTCAGAGAGTGATAGAGAGTGTCAGAGAGTGTCAGAGAGTGATAGAGAGTGATTGAGTGTGTCAGAGAGTGTAAGAGAGTGATAGAGAGTGATAGAGAGTGTCTGAGATTGTCTGAGAGTGTCAGTGAGTGTCAGAGAGTGATAGAGAGTGTCTGAGAGTGTCAGAGAGTGATAGAGAGCCTCTGAGAGTGTCAGAGAGTGTCAGAGAGTGATAGAGAGTGTCAGAGAGTGTCAGAGATTGTCAGAGTGTGTCAGAGTGTGTCAGAGTGTGTCAGAGAGTGTCAGAGAGTGATACAGAGTGACAGAGAGTGTCAGAGAGTGATAGAGCGTGTCAGAGAGTGATAGAGAGTGATAGAGAGTGTCAGAGAGTGATAGAGAGTGACAGAGAGTAATAGAGAGTGATAGAGAGTGTCAGAGAGTGATAGAGAGTGTCAGAGAGTGATAGAGAGTGTCACTGAGTGTCAGAGAGTGATACGGAGTGTGATAGAGTGTGTCTGAGATTGTCACAGTGTGTCAGAGAGTGATTGAGTGTGATGGAGAGTGTCTGAGAGTGTCAGAGAGTGTCAGAGAGTGATAGGGAGAGTCTGAGAGTGTCAGAGAGTGTCAGAGAAAGTCAGAGAGTGATTGAGAGTGTCAGAAACTGATAGAGAGTTTCAGAGAGTGATTGAGTGTGATAGAGAGTGTCTGAGAGTGTCAGAGAGTGTCAGATTGTGTCAGAGAGTGATAGAGAGTGATAGAGAGTGATAGAGTGTGTCAGAGAGTGTCAAAGAGTGATAGAGAGTGTCAGAGAGTGTCAGAGAGTGATAGAGAGTGATTGAGTGTGTCTGAGAGTGTCAGAGAGTGTCAGAGAGTGTCAGAGAGTGCCAGAGAGTGATAGAGAGCGTGTGAGAGTGTCTGAGAGTGACAGAGAATGTCTGAGAGTGTCAGTGAGTGTCAGAGAGTGATAGAGAGTGTCTGAGCGTGTCAGAGTGTGTCAGAGAGTAACAGAGATTGATAGAGAGTGATAGAGAGTGTCTGAGAGTTTCAGAGTGTGTCAGAGAGTGACAGAGAGTGATAGAGAATGTCAGAGAGTGTCATAGAGTAATAGAGAGTGTCAGTGAGTGATAGAGTGTGATTGAGTGTGTCAGAGAGTGTCAGAGAGCGATAGAGAGTGCCTGAGAGTGTCAGAGAGTGATAGAGAGTTATAGAGAGCCTCTGAGATTTTCAGAGAGTGTCAGAGAGTGACAGAGAGTGATAGAGAGTGTCAGAGAGTGTCAGAGAGAGTGTCAGAGTGTGCCAGAGTGTGTCAGAGGGTGTCAGAGTGTGTCAGAGCGTGATGGAGAGTGATAGAGAGTGTCAGAGAGTGCCATAGAATGTCATTGAGTGATAGAGAGTGTCAGAGAGTGTTAAAGAGTGTCAGAGAGTGACAGAGAGTGATAGAGAGTGTCAGAGAGTGTCAGAGAGTGTCAGAGAGTGATAGAGAGTGCCTGAGTGTGTCAGAGAGAGTCAGAGAGTGATTGAGAGTGTCAGAAAGCGATAGAGAGTGATAGAGAGTGATAGAGAGTTTCAGAGTGTGTCATTGTCTGTCAGAGAGTGATAGAGAGTGTCTGAGAGTGTCGGAGAGTGTCAGACAGTGTCAGAGTGTGATAGAGAGTGTCAGAGAATGTCAGAGAGTGATAGAGAGTGTAAGAGAGTGATAGAGAGTGATGGAGAGTGTCAGAGAGTGATAGAGTGTCAGAGAGTGATAGAGAGACTCTGAGAGTGTCAGAGAGTGTCAGAGAGTGATAGAGAGTGTCAGAGAGTGTCAGAGATTGTCAGAGTGTGTCAGAGTGTGTCAGAGAGTGTCAGAGAGTGATACAGAGTGACAGAGAGTGTCAGAGAGTGATAGAGCGTGTCAGAGAGTGATAGAGAGTGATAGAGAGTGTCAGAGAGTGATAGAGAGTGACAGAGAGTAATAGAGAGTGATAGAGAGTGTCAGAGAGTGTCAGAGAGTGATAGAGAGTGATAGAGAGTGTCAGAGAGTGATAGAGAGTGTCACTGAGTGTCAGAGAGTGATACGGAGTGTGATAGAGTGTGTCTGAGATTGTCACAGTGTGTCAGAGAGTGTCAGAGAGTGATTGAGTGTGATGGAGAGTGTCTGAGAGTGTCAGAGAGTGTCAGAGAGTGTCAGAGAGCGCCAGAGAGTGATAGAGAGCGTGTGAGAGTGTCTGAGAGTGACAGAGAATGTCTGAGAGTGTCAGTGAGTGTCAGAGAGTGATAGAGAGTGTCTGAGCGTGTCAGAGAGTGTCAGAGAGTAACAGAGATTGATAGAGAGTGATAGAGAGTGTCTGAGAGTTTCAGAGTGTGTCAGAGAGTGACAGAAGTGATGGAGAATGTCAGAGAGTGTCATAGAGTAATAGAGAGTGTCAGAGAGTGATAGAGGGTGATTGAGTGTGTCAGAGAGTGTCAGAGAGCGATAGAGAGTGCCTGAGAGTGTCAGAGAGTGATCGAGAGTTATAGAGAGCCTCTGAGATTTTCAGAGAGTGTCAGAGAGTGACAGAGAGTGATAGAGAGTGTCAGAGAGTGTCAGAGAGAGTGTCAGAGTGTGCCAGAGTGTGTCAGAGGGTGTCAGAGTGTGTCAGAGCGTGATGGAGAGTGATAGAGAGTGTCAGAGAGTGCCATAGAATGTCATTGAGTGATAGAGAGTGTCAGAGAGTGTTAAAGAGTGTCAGAGAGTGACAGAGAGTGATAGAGAGTGTCAGAGAGTGTCAGAGAGTGATAGAGAGTGCCTGAGTGTGTCAGAGAGTGTCAGAGAGAGTCAGAGAGTGATTGAGAGTGTCAGAAAGTGATAGAGAGTGATAGAGAGTGATAGAGAGTTTCAGAGTGTGTCATTGTCTGTCAGAGAGTGATAGAGAGTGTCTGAGAGTGTCAGACAGTGTCAGAGTGTGATAGAGAGTGTCAGAGAGTGTCAGAGAGTGATAGATAGTGTAAGAGAGTGATAGAGAGTGATAGAGAGTGTCAGAGAGTGATAGAGTGTCAGAGAGTGATAGAGAGCCTCTGAGAGTGTCAGAGAGTGTCAGAGAGTGATAGAGCGTGACAGAGAGTGTCAGAGTGTGTCAGAGAGTGACAGAGAGTGACAGAGAGTTTCAGAGAGTGTCATAGAGTGACAGAGAGAGTCAGAGTGTGTCAGAGAGCGACAGAGAGTGTCAGAGAGTGATAGTGAGTGTCAGAGAGTGATAGAGAGTGTCTGAGAGTGACAGAGAGTGTCTGAGAGTGACAGCGAGTGTCTGAGAGTTTCAGTGAGTGTCAGAGTGTGATAGAGAGGGATAGAGAGTGATAGAGAGTTTCAGAGTGTGTCATTGCGTGTTGGAGAGTGTCAGACAGTGTCAGAGTGCGATAGAGAGTGTCAGAGAGTGATAGAGAGTCTAAGAGAGTGATAGAGAGTGATAGAGAGTGTCAGAGAGTGATAGAGAGTGTCAGAGAGTGATAGAGAGTGACAGAGTGTGTCTGAGAGTGTCAGAGAGTGTCAGAGTGTGTCAGAGAGTGATAGAGAGTGATAGAGAGTGTCTGAGAGTGATAGAGAGTGTCAGAGAGTGACAGAGAGTGATAGAGAGAGTCAGAGTGTGTCAGAGAGCGACAGAGAGTGTCAGAGAGTGATAGAGAGTGTCAGAGAGTGATAGAGACTGTCTGAGAGTGTCTGAGAGTGACAGAGAGTGAAAGAGAGTGTCAGAGAGTAATAGAGAGTGTCAGAGAGTGATAGAGAGTGACAGAGAGTGTCTGAGAGTGATAGAGAGTGTCAGAGAGTGATAAAGACTGTCTGAGAGTGTCTGAGAGTGACAAAGAGTGAAAGAGAGTGTCAGAGAGTGATAGAGAATGTCAGAGAGTGATAGAGAGTGTCTGAGAGAGACAGAGAGTGTCTGAGAGTGACAGCGAGTGTCTGAGAGTTTCAGTGAGTGTCAGAGTGTGAAAGAGAGTGATAGAGAGTGACAGATTGTTTCAGAGTGTGTCACTGCGTGTTAGAGAGTGTCAGACAGTGTCAGAGAGTGATAGAGAGTGTCGGAGAGTGATGGAGAGTGTCTGAGAGTGTCTGAGAGTGACAGAGAGTGAAAGAGAGTGTCAGAGAGTGATAGTGAGTGACAGAGAGTGTCTGGGAGTGTCAGTTAGTGTCAGAGAGTGTTAGAGAGAGTCAGAGATTGTAAGAGAGTGACAGAGAGTGTCAGAGAGTGATAGAGAGTGATATAGAGCGTCAGAGAGTGTCAAAGAGTGATAGAGAGTGTCAGAGTGTGTCACAGAGTGTCAGAGTGTGTCAGAGAGTGTCAGAGAGTGTCAGAGAGTGCTAGAGAGTGTCTGAGAGTGTCTGAGAGTGTCTGAGAGTGACAGAGAGTGAAAGAGAGTGTCTGAGAGTGTCTGAGAGTGTCAGTGAGTGTCAGAGAGTGATAGAAAGTGTCTGAGAGTGTCAGTGAGTGATAGAGAGCCTCTGAGAGTGTCAGAGAGTGATAGAGAGAGTCAGAGAGTGATAGAGAGTGACAGAGAGTGTCAGAGAGTGATAGAGTGTCAGAGAGTGATAGAGAGTGACAGAGAGTGAAAGAGAGTGTCTGAGAGTGTCAGTGAGTGTCAGAGAGTGATAGAAAGTGTCTGAGAGTGTCAGTGACTGATAGAGAGCGATAGAGAGCCTCTGAGAGTGTCAGAGAGTGATAGAGAGTGTCAGAGAGTGACAGAGAGTGACAGAGAGTGTCAGAGAGTGTCAGAGTGTGTCAGAGAGTGTCAGTGACTGATAGAGAGCGATAGAGAGCCTCTGAGAGTGTCAGAGAGTGATAGAGAGTGTCAGAGAGTGATAGAGAGTGACAGTGAGTGTCTGAGAGTGTCAGAGTGTGTCAGAGAGTGACAGAGAGTGATAGAGAGCCTCTGAGAGTGTCATAGAGCGATATAGAGTGTCAGAGTGTGTCACAGAGTGTCAGAGTGTGTCAGAGAGTGTCAGAGAGTGATAGAGAGTGTCAGAGAGTGATAGTGAGTGACAGAGAGTGTCTGACAGTGTCAGTGAGTGTCAGAGAGTGATAGAGAGTGTCAGAGATTGTAAGAGAGTGGTAGAGAGTGTCAGAGAGTGATAGAGAGTGATATAGAGCGTCAGAGAGTGTGATAGGGTGTGTCAGAGTGTGTCACAGAGTGTCAGAATGTGTCAGAGTGTGATATAGAGTGATAGAGAGTGTCAGAGAGTGTCAGAGAGTGATAGAGAGTGTCTGAGAGTGACAGAGAGAGTCTGAGAGCGTCAGTGAGTGTCAGAGAGGGATAGAGAGTGATAGAGAGCGTCAGAGAGTGACAGTGAGTGTCAGAGAGTGATAGAGAGTGTCTGGGATTGTCAGTGAGTGATAGAGAGTGATAGAGAGCCTCTGAGAGTGTCAGAGAGTGTCAGAGAGTGATAGAGAGTGTCAGAGAGTGATAGAGAGTGACAGAGAGCGTCAGAGAGTGTCAGAGAAGAATAGAGAGCGTCAGAGAGTGTCAGAGAGTGATATAGAGTGATAGAGAGTGTCTGAGAGTGACAGAGAGCGTCTGAGAGTGTCAGTGAGTGTCAGAGAGTGATAGAGAGTGTCAGAGAGTGTCAGAGAGTGATAGAGAGTGTCAGAGAGTGATAGAGAGTGTCTGAGAATGTCCGAGAGTGATAGAGAGTGTCAGAGAGTGATAGAGAGTTTCTGAGAGTGACAGAGAGTGAGAGAGAGATTCTGAGAGTGTCAGAGAGTGTGAGAGAATGATAGAGAGTGTCAGAGAGTAATAGAGAGTGTCTGAGAATATCAGAGAGCGATAGAGAGTGTCAGAGAGTGACAGAGAGTGTCTGAGAGTGACAGCGAGTGTCTGAGAGTGTCAGTGAGTGTCTGAGAGTGATAGAGAGTGATAGAGAGTATCAGAGTGTGTCATTGAGTGATAGAGAGTGTCAGACAGCGTCAGAGTGTGATAGAGAGTGTCAGAGATTGTAAGAGAGTGATAGAGAGTGATAGAGAGTGTCAGAGAGTGATAGAGTGTCAGAGAGTGTCAGAGAGTGATAGAGAGTGACAGAGAGTGTCTGAGAGTGTCAGAGAGTGTCAGAGTGTGTCAGAGAGTGATAGAGAGTGATAGAGAGTGTCAGAGAGTGTCATAGGGTGATAGAGAGTGTCAGAGTGTGTCAGAGAGTGTCAGAGAGCAATAGAGAGTGTCAGAGAGAGATATAGAGTGTCAGAGAGTGATAGAGAGTGTCTGAGAGTGTCTGAGAGTGTCTGAGAGTGGCAGAGATTGAAAGAGAGTGTCTGAGAGTGTCAGTGAGTGTCAGAGAATGATAGAGAGTGTCTGAGGGTGTCAGTGAGTGATAGAGAGTGATAGAGAGCCTCTGAGAGTGTCAGAGAGTGTCAGAGAGTGATAGAGAGAGTAAGAGACTGATAGAGAGTGACAGAGAGTGTCAGAGAGTGATTGAGAGTGTCAGAGAGTGATAAAGATTGACAGAGAGTGTCTGAGAGTGTCAGAGAGTGTCAGAGAGTGTCAGAGTGTGTCAGAGAGTGACAGAGAGCGAAAGAGAGTGTCAGAGAGTGATAGAGAGAGTCAGAGAGTGATAGAGAGTATCTGAGAGTGTCTGAGAGTGACAGAGAGTGTCTGAGAGTGTCATAGTGTGATAGAGAGTGATTGAGTGTGTCAGAGTGTGTCAGAGAGCGATAGAGAGTGTCAGAGAGTGATAGAGAGTGTCTGTGTGTGTATGAGAGTGACAGAGAGTGAAATAGAGTGTCAGAGAGTGATAGTGATTGACAGAGAGTGTCTGGGAGCGTCAGTGAGTGTCAGAGAGTGATAGAGAGTGTCAGAGAGTGTCAGAGAGTGATAGAGAGCGTCAGAGAGTGTCATAGAGTGATAGAGAGTGTCAGAGATTGTCACAGTGTGATAGAGAGTGATTGAGTGTGTCAGAGAGTGATAGAGAGTGATTGAGTGTGTCAGAGAGTGTCAGAGAGCGATAGCGAGTGTCAGAGAGAGATAGAGAGTGTCAGAGAGTGATAGAGAGTGTCTGAGAGTGTCAGAGAGTGTCAGAGAGTGATAGAGAGTGTCAGAGAGTGTCATAGAGTGATAGAGAGAGTCAGAGTGTGTCAGAGAGTGATAGAGAGTGATTGAGTGTGTCAGAGAGTGTCAGAGAGCGATAGAGAGTGTCAGAGCGTGATAGAGAGTGTCAGAGAGTGATAGAGAGTGTCTGTGTGTGTCTGAGAGTGACAGAGAGTGAAAGAGAGTGTCAGAGAGTGATAGTGAGTGACAGAGAGTGTCTGGGAGTGTCAGTGAGTGTCAGAGAGTGATAGAGAGTGTCAGAGAGTGTCAGAGAGTGATCGAGAGTGTCAGAGAGTGATAGAGACTGATAGAGAGCGTCAGAGAGTGTCATAGAGTGATAGAGAGTGTCAGAGTGTGTCACAGAGTGTCAGAGTGTGTCAGAGTGTGTCAGAGAGTGATAGAGAGTGTCAGAGTGTGTCAGAGAGTGATAGAGAGTGCCAGAGAGTGATAGAGAGTGTCTGAGAATGTCAGAGAGTGTTAGAGAGTTTCAGAGAGTGATAGAGAGTTTCTGAGAGTGACAGAGGGTGAGAGAGAGATTCTGAGAGTGTCAGAGAGTGATAGAGAGTGATAGAGAGTGTCTGAGAGCGTCAGAGAGTGTCAGAGAGTGTCAGAGAATGATAGAGAGTGTCAGAGAGTGTCAGAGAGTGATAGAGAGTGTCAGAGAGTGATCGAGTGTGTCTGAGAGTTTCAGAGAGTGAGAGAGAGATTCTGAGAGTGTCAGAGAGTGACAGAGAGTGTCTGAGAGTGTCTGAGAGTGTCAGAGAGTGTCAGAGAGTGTCATAGAGTGTTAGAGAGTGTCAGAGTGTGTCAGAGAGTGATAGAGAGTGATTGAGTGTGTCAGAGAGTGTCAGAGAGCGATAGAGAGTGTCAGAGAGAGATAGAGAGTGTCAGAGAGTGATAGAGAGTGTCTGAGACTGTCTGAGAGTGACAGAGATTGACAGAGAGTGAAATAAATTGTCTGAGAGTGTCAGTGAGTGTCAGAGAGTGATAGAGAGTGTCTGAGAGTGTCAGTGAGTGATAGAGAGTGATAGAGAGCCTCTGAGAGTGTCAGAGAGTGTCAGAGAGTGATAGAGAGTGTCAGAGAGTGAAATAGAGTGACAGAGAGTGTCAGAGAGTGATAGAGAGTGTCAGAGAGTGATAGAAAGTGTCAGAGAGTGAGAGAGAGTGATA